>NC_142110.1:51179582-51482613 GCF_056152115.1 Neolamprologus brichardi | reverse complement strand
TTTTGTGCATCTTTAAACAATAAATAAATCACTGCTTTTACTTCCCATTTTCCAAGCAAAATATGAAGAGAATGAGAGGTAGCTCAGACTTTGTCACAGCACATACCAGACCTTCCTACCTTCGTCATCCTTGGACTGTGGCTTGACCTGCAACACACCCACCCACCCACATACACACGCATACACACACACAGAGCCTGTGGTTTCCTATAGCGCTGCATATTAACTGTGGATATAAAGAGGATTCCTATTGAAAACTGAACAGGAAATAACCACTACAATGGAGAGAATAAATAATTCACTAAGCACTTAAATATTTCCTGTTGAATTTTTCTCTTTCCTCTCCATTTTTTCTCCCTGCTATTCATCTTATGTGCCTCAGGCTAGCATCCCCCCCACCCTTTGCTCCACAGCAGGTCTTACTTCTTGTTCCTCAGTGTAACAGACAGCAGTTAACACTGTTGTCATTTTCATAGGCAAATAAGAGCTCAATGTAAGCAGAGTCTCTTATAAACAATGAAATGGCTATTTAGGTGTATCCCATATGGTAGGTTTCTGCTTAAGTGTGCCAGATTCTTTGTCTTTATTTATCTACAACCCCATCTAATGCATCTTTGTAAAAGGGCACTTCTTATAGAAAACTCATTTATTTACATCCAATGCAGGGGTAATGTCGTGCTTCCATGTGACTTAGCTTTTTAAAAATTATTTGAAGGTATTTATGGGCTTTTTAACTTTTATTGTGGCATGACAATTTAGAGTTGACACAACAGCTAGGAGAGAGCATAAGGGAACATACACAGCAAATGAACTGGGGTAGATTTGAACCATTTCCAGTTTGCATTGCAACTTTTTAGCAAAACAGCTGCAATGCTGTTTAGCAGGTATTTAGTGACTTTTTTCCACACAATTTGCCATCTTCTATATACATTACTGAGCGCTGCAATCTGCTAGTGACCCAAACAATTGCAAGGAGGCTTTCAGTGCAGTGCTTCATACCTCTGTGTGACAGTTTCACCTAGCAACTGCAAGCAGCCTCCTACAACTATTTGCCAACCACACATACACCTTTTCCCAAGTGACCAACGGTTACTAGGGGGTCTATAGACCAGTTGCGATCAATTTGACAATGACTGGTAGCAATTTCCAACAACTGCTCATAACTGGTCAAGGATTATACATTTGACCTTAGTGACTGGTGGTTACCATGCTAATGTCAGCTGGTTTTTATGCCTGTGATTGGGGCCATAAGAACATGGATCCACACCAACCAGTTTTCTGACATGATGACAGAGTAAAGGTTTACTAAACTGAAACATAAAGTAAGCTGACAGTCACGATTAGGTGTTAGTAATGGCACAGTTCTTAAAGCCTGTTTGATGTAACGCTATAACCGGTGACAGTTTGGTCAGATGACAGCTTATTGAGTTTATTAAGACTGTCCCAGACAGATGAAAAGATGCCCCAGCTAGCAAATCAAGTTAACATTGCTGGTACTGTGGGTCTTTGCTTCAAAATGTGTGCAACAGAAATGCCGTTATAAACTCAAAAGCATATTAACACACCGATGGACTGAATGAGTCCAGTGTGAAGGTTATGTATACATATACTTGTAGGTTTTATCTCTCATTGAGTCTGTGTAAAGCAGAAAAATAATTCATTTTTGCAGTTCATTCATCCTCTAAACATTTTCTATGCGCACTTTCAGATCAGTTTCTCCCCCCCACTTACCTTTTTCGTATGCTGAACAGCTGCCACAGTGACCTTTTGTGACTCTCGTAGCGGTCTTCTAACAGGCTAAACACGTCCGCAGAGGAAGGTTTGGGGACACTTTCACTGAGAAGCTCCTCGCTGAAGGGGTTCAGCAGGAGGTGACAGCTGTGCATGTAACTTTAAGCGCAGCCTCATCTCTGCCTTTCCAGCCTGTTTCGTCTTACTCTAAGCCTACAGGGCCAGTGAGAAGGGAAGAGGCCACCAGCTGTCCTGTATAGATCACACCTGTACTGAACAGGAACCACATCAATCTGCCAGCCCGTCACACCCCGACAAACACATATGGCACCAGTCGTCATGATCAGTAATACAGAACGGGATTTTTTTTTTCTAATTTGGAAAATAGATAAATAAGATAAGTACAATTAAGAAACAAGTTGTTCCATAAATTGCAGTTTTTCACACTACACAGACTGCCATTAATAGCAGGGATGGAATTAACCTCCTCCCACTCAGAGATACTGTATTATAAATAGAAAGGGGAGAGAGGAAAAAAACCCTCCTGATTTAATAATATTCAGTTTATGAGGAAGCAGCATTTCAAACACCTTCAGGTATGTCTTTTTGTCTGACAGCCTGCCAGGATTCAAAATAAAGCTCTGTTTATTAAAAAACCATTTGCCTTGCGATTTGGGAGGGTCATGAGTTCAAGGAAGTTTTTCAAGATATTAATCACACTGATACAGAATCGTGTTAGCCTGGAGGGATTGTGCTCATAGCTATGGTTCATGTGGTGAGGCTGACAAAACCCTAGACTGGCTGCCTTTCCAGGTGGAATACTAAATAAACTATTTCTTATTCTAAATGAAATGTTCCTGGACAGCAGGTGTCTGTGGATTGCCTTAGGGCAGCAGAATTAAATGCAGAGGTCTTTTCAGGCTCCAGCAAATAACAAGCGAAATATACACAAAATTAATTTGCGGTATATTGCATCCACTTACCTCTTTTTGCCAGAAGCATCCATAAATTTACACCCTATGTGTGTGTGTGTGTTTTTTTCTGTTTGCTTATTGTGTAACAAAGCCTTCAGACAATTCAGCAGCTAGAAAGCTCCCAGGGAATCTGTTCACACCGCAGAGTTGGATGAGAACTCTCCCAGGCTTTGTTGAAGAGTTGTTCAGACTCAAGTGTTTGCTTTAAATGTCCCCAAGGCCTTTAAGAGCAGCAAAGTGTCTGCAGAGTTTAAAAGCCTCCAAAAAAGATGTTTACTTGTTAAATCCTTCGCTATTTAGTCTTAACAATGTCAGTTATAGTCATTTTTTCACGTATCCTACAGACTTGGATTTTTGGTACCATTACTAACACGAACCGATTGTCATAAGGTTTTACCACCGTGGCGTTCACATGAACTGTGAACTCATCGCACTGGGGATTTTTTTGCGGGAGGTTTACGCGTAATTGTGAGTTTGCAGTGTGACGTGAGGGTTTGGGGGTTGTTTGGTTTCAGTTCTTGGTGTTTCATGGGACTGAAGCATTTTACAATGTAAGAGATAAACCAAGATTTTTTTTTTATGGAAGCCTAACCCACTTTGATGTTTGTCAGTTAGGCTCTGCTGTTTTATTTTTTTTAGTTTTTACTTTTCACTAAAATGGATATGGAAGCCACAAATAGAAATCAACAAAGGGAAGGCATCACATATTAAATCTTCAAATTAATTCTTCTTCTGTAATCCCCTTGGTGTCTCGAAGCAGTTTTAAAGTAGTAAAAACACAAGTATTGGCTTTGAAGTAACATTTGAAATGGTGTAAAGCTGCGCAGATTGATATGTTGAAGACTGGAACCAAATTGTAGCGTTTAAAAATTGTTTAAAGCCTTCAGTATAGCGGTTGCACCAATTAGTTTGATCCGCAAAATGGGGTCCTGGGTCCCCATGGTTGGGAACAAGGTTGGTTTTATAGTTGTTGAGACATGATCCAAGTCCCAGTTTGGCCACTTATGTGCTCATCATAAATATGCCTAAAAACCTGAGAAAATAGAAACTGGAAAATGTGTTGCATTTTATGTAAAAAGTAAAAACTGGCAGAAACTCTAATAAGGTGGATCATGGGATGCTTTGAAGTCTTTTTAGTGACGGTAATCTAACAGTGCCTCAGGTTGTTCAAGAGTTAAGTGCATAAATGTGCTTCCATTTGGACTTATTCATGGCGCTTGAGTGTTCGAGGTGCAGAAATGAATAGTCTCCAGTCTCAGTTGGGCACTGAGACAGTTTTACTGTTCTCCAGGCTGCCAGAATCTACGGGTAGCAGACGACAACAGTATTAGCGCCTACACAACTTCCAATTTTATCCCACCCCAAAACGGTTTAACTGTAAAGTTTCTTTCACTGTTTTGTTTCGTCGATGACTCGTCAGATCTGTCTGAGACATTACAACCAATGACATCATAATTCTGGCCAGCAGCAGGCAGGAAGCTGAGGAGAGGACCTGGCTGCGCACTCTCTCACAGAGGAGGGGAGGGTGGATACTTAAGGGGGGGCTGCATGACTATAACAGAGCACTTCACTGTGTTCTCCCTCTCTCTCTCTCTCTCCCTCTCTCTCTCTCTCGTGCTTGCTGACTTTAACAGTGTCCATTTCTTTCTGTTGATGATGTCATTTTCATGCTGAGCCAGACTTCCAGTTCTTTCTGCTCCCAAGAACTAAAGAGGAAAAAAAAGACTGGGTTGAGGAGTGAATAGGGGAGCGGAGGATTGATGGAACCAGCCCTGTGCGCCTGATAAACAGCTGAGCCTCGGGACCGCGATGTGGCGTCTGAGGTCACCAGCTGTATCGATCGTATGCACTCATTGTGCTCGTGTCATTGCTTCTCAGCTCTGGGGCTGGGACGATGCTGAGTTGCAGCTGTAAACAACACGGACACACTCCTTTCAGCTCTGTGTGAGCTGCAGTTGAGTGAGAGGTTGCAGCGTTTTTGTGAAGTCCGACACAATCCCCTGTGCACGCTCCCAGATTAAGGGGATTCTGGGGGGGGGGGGGGGGGGGGGGGGGGGGCACTGAATTTATATGAAGGCTGATGTGCAATCAAAAACATACTCACTACTCTACATGTAGTCTGTGACTCTGGAAAGTGAAGTCCAGCCAGGAGAGTGTCTTGGCTTGTGGCAAAACGGACTTAACACTGTATGTACAGCCTCGGGGTGTAAAATAATCTCTCACGCTAGCTGTGCTATTCAGACCGTGCTCTTCTGGAGCTCTGAAGGACTACATCATCCCCTGCGGCGCGACTACAAAGTGTAGATCCAGACAGCAGTGCAGATGAGAAGGTTGTCCCTTCCTGCAGGGTCTTCATCGCACCGAGTGACTGCTCTGTCTTCTTTGATAAACTTGTCTTCCTTCTCCCTAAATCCTGCCCAGCTGACTAGACGTTGTTATTTCTTTACTCCACTGACTGTGTGAAATGAAGAGGCACAGCATACCAATAAAATATGCTATCTCTGTCACACGGTGGCATGAATTTACTCTCTCCCTGGAAACAACCACTCATGAAGTTACATTTGAGTTAGTTTGTTTTTACCCCAGCAAAGCAAACACGTTGAAACATCTATATGTGATTGATTCAACCGATTTGGATATTAGAAACTGGGTCAAATTCAGATTAAAATTGATGAGCAGTCATGAAAGAGATTTCCAGCAACTCTGCGTTTTGCTCAATCCTCTCTCTCTGCGACACAAATAACTTACTAATGCTTGCCCCATCCCGAAAAAAAAAATTCACCTGGAGTTTTTTTCTTTTTCTTTTTCTTTTTTTTTGTGCGTGAAGCTGGGATAAAAAAATTTAAAAATCTGCGTAAGAACAAGAGACGAGGGGTCACGCACGCCTAATCTCAGGAAATGCTACGGCAGCCGTTCTCACCAACATTTTTAATGAGAACACGAGGCCGTCCTTGGCCGTCCTTGGCCGTCTTGGCGAACTTTGGCTTTGCGCTGGGTGTAAAGGATGATGGGGATTAGAGATAGAACAGTGGGTGGATGCTTGCGTGTCGTGTCGATCAATGGTGCAGATGAAAGCACGGCCCCACTGGAAGTCTGGTTTGTGGCTCTTTCCTGCTGTTGATTGCTATTCTGCAGTCTTTTTGGTTGTTTTTCTTCACGCCGATGGCCCCAGAATGCCACATCCCGCCGTTGCCGCGATCAAGGGAGATTAAAGCAGATAAAGGTGTCATATTGTCGCTGATAAAAACCCACACTCGTCCTGTCAGCTCCCACTGCTCTTATTAGTATTTATTTCCTGGTTCAGCTTCAGATAGGAGGGGAGAGACAAAGAGGTGAAAGGACAACATGAGGGAGCACCTTATTTATCTTAAGGCTCTGTTAATCCTGGGATCAACTAAACCCTCACTGCTATGAACTAGTTGGAATTCTGCTAAATAACTCATCTATTATGAAGCTGCTGTCTCTGTAATCCTGTAAAGTCATTTTCATCTCTGCACTAACTAGCAGAGGCACACTCGTCTGCTTTGGCCTCGTCTCCCTCACATCTGTACAAATAATGAGCTGCTAGATGAGCTTGAGCAGCAGATTTGTGTTAGCATTGCAGTCTTGCTGGTGCTCAACTCCTGACCTGAGCACCACTGTGTGATAGTGATATCAGCACTTCACTGAGCTTGTGCCATCTGCTTACATCTAATTTCTATTCTCAAACCCCCTTCCTCACCCGCCACCTCCCCCTTGAGAATCTCTCCTCCGTAACTGACCATTCAACTTGCTGTGTTTTCCCTCTCTCGTCCACAGACTCACAACGGTCCCATCTGTCCACTATCACCATGATCCTGAAGGATAAGTTCCACTCTCCCAAGATCAAGAGGACTCCATCCAAGAAGGGCAAGCAACTGCAGCCCGAGACAGCAGCCAAGAGTACTGAGAAACCTACTAACAAGGTGTGTGTGTTTGTGTGCGCCAGCAGACATGTGTGTATTGTGGGAAATCCAACGCTTTCCCGCCTATTCCGTGTATTTGTTTGCCTCTTTGTGAGACGATTGTTTTCCTGTCAGATGTTTTGTGCTCCTCTATTCCATTGTGTCCGCACGTGGGTTTCCCTGCTGGTTCCCACAGCCTCCCAGTCGCTGTGGCGGCTGGCTGTGCTTCAGCAGGTGTCTAAACCTATAAAGGCGCGAGTGGAACCGCGCTGCGTCGTGAATGAACTCTGTTAGCTCTTAAAGGCTTTTGGTGTAATGAGTATACTCCTCAGCAGTCCTGCTGTGAAAGACTAGAGAGGCTCAAAGAGCTCTTTGCAGGAGCACCAAGATCACTCAAAGCCACATCACTTGATAGATGACGCTTTGAACTGTGAGCAAACCACAGGAGTAGCAGACCCAATGCACAGAGCCCAGACTAAATAGTAACTATTTACTTCTCTTATAAAAATGAACTTTGCAGTCTAATCCTGAGACACTGTTTTGTGGTTGTGCATTTTTTTTTAGAAGGTTAGTAGGCTGGAGGAGCAGGAGAAAGAAGTGGTCAGTGCCCTGCGCTACTTCAAGACAATCGTGGACAAAATGGTTGTAGAGAAGAAGGTTCTGGAGATGCTTCCAGGCTCGGCCAGCAAGGTGCTTGAAGCAATCTTGCCTCTGGTGCAGGTAGAGGCACGGATACAGCACAGGTGGGTAATAGAAAATGTAGGTCAGTGTTATAATATTCTTTCTGCAGTCTTTTTCCCCACTTTAGATTTATATTAGTGACACTGTATCACTTCTCAGTTTATTCTTATTATTCTTGCCTCTCGAAGTAGCTTGTAAAGTAGCTCGGTCACATGTTCAGACTAGAAAGACGCTGCCTTCCTGCCAGCGAGGAGCTTGTGAAGATTGATAAGTTCGCAGGCTCCCCTCGAGGCTCCCCCGATTCGAAATCTGAAGTTGTATAAGCTCACATCACTTGCTGCTCTCTCTCTCTCCATTAACACATTTCTTTTTGTGGAACAGAAATTAATTTCAGCTTTGAGATATATCAGCCCGTAGCACGAGTCAGTTTGCTTTATTTCCCCTGTGTGTTTGCTGTTGTGTTTTTTTAAAGTAAGCCTGGTTGCAGTTTTTTGTGGGCAGCTTTTGCCAGGACATGTTGGAACTTCTCTGTCTTTGTCTTTGTGCCTTTTTTCTCACCCATCGTTACAGATGAAGTACGGAGGTCAAAGGTCAGAGCACTGTGTTTAGAAGCAGTTGATGGATTGTTGCTGGAAAACTGAGCAGCAGCCATATTTTAAGATTTGAACTCAATCTTACCGAGTCCAAATCTTGATAGATCCCAGTAAAAGTTTAGATTATAGTTACTTTACAGCTCTAAGTTGAATGTCTTTTGGCAAATAAGCTACAGTAAGTAAATATTGTTTCATAATATTATCTGTTAAGTTTCCATTTTAGCGATTAAAACCGTTTTTCCGTTGGCTACATGGGCGGTATATTTGGTTTCAGGGATTTAATTTAATTTGAGTCAAATAGATGTAACTCCAGTGAGAGTTAAGTAGAGAGCTTATTTGCTAAAACTGTATTAGTATATACAAAGTCTAGTCAGCCACATGAATTATAATCACTCTAGATCTCCTCAGCTCTAGCGTGATCTACGTCCCATACTTGTCCAATCCACCATCTCCCTACTTCTATAGCTTCAGTTCTCTCCCACTCGCTTAAGGACTAAGCCGTGCAGAGACATTGGAAGGATATTCCTGCACTGTGAATCAGTCGCTGCGTGTTGGTACAGGCCATTGCCACACCTTAGTGTTAAGTCTCAAAGTATGATTTGCTAAATGGTGAAACAACACCCACTTCCCTACATTCTCCTGTGAGCTCTAGCAGCCTTATTCCTAGCCTCAAGCTTGTAGCCTAAGCAATTCCAACCAATCCCCCCCAGAAATGTTTGTTGATAGACAGTAGATAGAATGTGTCTTATTTCTGTGATTTTTCTCACTTGCAGCCTAACATGTTCCCCCTCCTCCTTCTCTTTCTTCATGCCTTGCTGTTGTGCCCTCTTGGATCATTCTCCTTCCTCACTTTTGCTCTCCCCTCCTGTGCATGATGTGCTTCATATCTGTACTGTACACCACCAACCCAACCCAACCGAATTCCTCTTCTCGTCAAACAGTTCGGCGCTGTCATCTTGCCACAGCCGCGTATATCAGAGTTTGGCCAACCTTATCCGCTGGGCCGACCAGGTGATGCTTGACGGGATTGACTTGGACGATAAGGAAAATGTGGCTTCTGTCACCAATGTCATCAAAGCGGTGCTGGATGGAGTAAAGGTATGGGCCCTGTGCTGAAAATGATGTGGCAGTGTGCTAAAGTGGAGTTTTCAGAGGAGACTGAGACTGGCTGCGTTGTCTATCTGTGAACAGGAGCTGGTGAAGCTGACCATAGAGAAGCAGGAACAGCCGTCACCTACCACACCTAATAAACCAGCAGCACCTGCTGTCACAGCCGAGAGGTGAGCGCAGAGCACACTCGCAGGATTACGAAGATTCAGGCGCTCCGAGTACGTCGCGTCACTCAATCTGCTTTTTTTTCTTTACGTACGCAGCAGCGTGTCAGCAGAGATGCCCCTGATAGATCGGGAGCAGGAGGTCTCGAGTAAGCCGGCTCTGGCAGCCGCTCCTGTGGAAGCTGCCCCTGAAGTACCAGACGTGGAAGTAGCACCTCCCAAACCGCCACTACCGGAAGCCAAAATGGCTGAGCTCAGGTGAGGGTGAAAGCGCTCCAGCTGCGGGTGTGATATTGCGGATTCTCTGTGTTTAAGTGAGCAGGGCTACAGTATCAATACTTCTCCCAGCTGAGCAGACGTTGCTGAAGCGTTCGCTGTGGCGATAAAGTCCGTAGAAACCAAAGGATTTCCTGTCGCCTTATTTTTGTCTGGTAGCTTTGAGGCTGTGCGGTCAGAGGTCACCGAAACTATTTTGTGACCATTTGTACCGTCGCCACAAAGCATTTATTCGTTGCAGCTGTTTCAGTGTAACTTGTCTTTTTTCTCGAGTTGTTTCACGAGTAACAAATAAGGAGTAAAGGAAGCTTTTGTGATATGAAATTCAAAGGGGTTTTCTTTGAGGTTTGAACTATTAAGACTTTTTATACTCGAGCCTTAAAAATCTGAATCAGTAGTTTGTTTGTTGCTCTTCGTTCCTTACTCTCTCTGCTGTGTCTGTCATTTTTTTTGTATTTATTTATTTCTTTTCCCATTTTTTGGATTCTGGGAACAGAGCACAGTTGAGTGCCGAGGCTGGCCAAAGGAGACCCTCTCAGAAGGAGAAGTATGTTAGCCCCTTAGGATCATCTGTCTCCATAATAACATCCCACCCCTCCCCCCTTCCCCATAAAACTTCTGGATTGGATGAAAGTGCTTTTTGATTTGCATGGTTGCGTTGTTTTAAAGTTTGTGTCATCCTGGGTATTCCCTGAAGACCTTCCCATCCAATCAGAAGACCGCCCAGTGCATGAGAGTGTATGACTGACCCTATGAAGTGTCCTTTTTCGCTGGCCTCCATGTCATGGTCGCTTCTGTGCGCTCGTCGCCTCATTTGGATGATATTAACTCACTGAGAGAATTTAGGTTTGACAAGCAGGAGAGAGCCTAACATGAAACACTCTCACTTTTCATCTCACTGTCCAGAGGAGGGATGATAATGTGTGTGTGTTCATGTATATATACATCTTTTTGTTGTTGTTTTTTATGTGTGTGTGTGCGCATACATGTCAGGAACCGCGTGTTCCGCGTGCTTGCCTGATTGACCTTTTTTTAACTTTGAGACAAAACGCTCATTGTTCCTGTTTGGCTTTCTTTCTTTTTTTTATTCTGCTGTTCTCCATTTATCCGTCTGTAGTCCTCCACCAGCTCTTCCTCCTAAGAAGCGACAGTCGGCCCCTTCACCTACACCAGTGGCAGTGGTCGCCCCGATGAGCCGTGGCTCCAGCCTCCCGTGTAGTGACCACAGACAGGTGAGGCTTTAACGTCCAGTGATCTACAGTACTGTGCAAAACTCTTGAGTCGCCCCTCATTTCCTTATATTTTGCTTCCAAGGCACCTGAATTTCTTGTCATTTTGAGCATTAGTTCTCCAGACTTCCATGGCTGTTTTTTCACTCTTTTTCAATCCAGTCCTTGTACCTGACCATTTTAATATGAATAGTTTTTTGTTTTGTTTTGCTCTGTTTTTTAAGGCATAAAATAGAATTTTTGTTTTTTCACCAACAAGGTGAGTCCAGACATCTATTAGTTGAAAACCTGGTGTGGAGTATCTGAAAGTCGTGTCCTTAAGAAATAAGAAAGAATCCAGCAAAGACCTGAAACAGTACCCTGCCATTCAGTTCATCAGTCTGCTTTGCTGAAGTCTCATCACAAATGGTCTCAGTGGAAGGATGGTGCCATTTATAATGAAGGAGGACAGGGAGAAATGGCTGACGGTTGCCACGTTACACAAGAAGTGGACTGAAAATTAGTGGTAACATGTCAAATGGGGTAATTAATCCAAATTTGAAATTATGTATTCCAGTTGTCATTGGTATGTACATGAGAGAAAGTCACAAGAGGTGAGGGTCTACAGCCGTCTGCAAAACATGTTACTGCCATCTGTAATGGTTTGGGGCTGCATTTCAGCCAGTGGTGTTAGAGATCTTGTCAAAACGGATGGAATTATGAACGCAGAAAAGTGCAGTCAGATTCTGATCCATCAAACAACACCATCTGGAAAGCATCTGATTGGCAGCAGCTTCATTTTCAGCATAACAACGATCCCAAACACACTATCAGTCATGGAGTCCAGACTTCAACTTTATTAAAGCAGTGTGGGATCATCCTGACTGAGAATGCAACAAAAGGCAGCCAACATCCAAAGAAGAGCTTTGAATGTCCTTTGAGAAGCCTGGAGAACTATTCCTGAAGACTACTTAAAGGAATCAGAAGGAAACTTTGCCAAAGAGAGTTCAGGCTGTGATCAAGTATATCAAGTCATATTATATATACTTGTTCAAATTGAACCTCCATTTTTGCTTTGTGTACTTTATTTTCATGTATGTTTGCACGTTTCAATAAATCACTGCACCTGTTTCCCATTTTCCTACAAAATACCAATAGAAAATAATGGTTTAGGACTTTTGCACAGCACTGTATTATAGCATCCCATTAGTTTACTTTAAAACCCTAAATGCAGTATGTATTTGTAGGAAGTAAACTAACCTTTCAGTGTCTCTGCAACAACAGGATTATGAACAGGAGTTCCTTCAGAGGCGTTTCTCTGGGGGAAGCCACTCGTACGGTGGCGACTCTCCCCGTCTTTCACCGTGCAGCAGCATGGGGAAACTCAGCAAATCCGACGAACAGCTTTCTTCCATAGAGCAGGACAGCGGGCAGTGTTCTCGGAACACCAGCTGTGAGACGCTCGGTAAGAAGTCCAGCTATTCAGCGCTGAATTGCTTATTTTATTTTTTATGCTGGTCAAATTGCTTGCACAAAATACTAAAGATGGGTGCATATGCATGTTAACAATGTACAAAATCAGGAAAAATCTGTGCATTTCTTTGCACAAATAGTTGACAGAAAAGTAAAAAAAACAGTCAACAGTTCAACAGTGAGGTAATTATGCTGTGTTAGCTCCTGCTATTATAATTGACTAAAGGGGGTGGGTTCCTTAATATTTTCAACACTAGTTGTTGATGAAATATGAAGAACTAAATAAAAAAAATAAAATGTAATGTAAATGTAAATAAAAATCATCTTCTCTTTATCTTTGCAGACAACACAGATCACTACGACCCAGATTATGACTTCCTCCACCAGGACTTGTCAGCTGGGGAAAACCTGCCCCCAATACCAGTTGGGGGGTGCCTCAGCCCCCTGCCCGAGTCTCACAGCGAGTCCTCTTCCCCCGTTCCTGGACAGCACCCCTCGCATCCACGCTTCAGCGCTCCCCCACCCCAGCACCAAGATTACTGGACCCCCCAGCCCAATCAGACTAACCCCTTACAGTCCTCCCGCATCAGCGCACCCCCTGCCCTGCCGATGAAGAAGCGGCGCAGCACCCAAACGTCGTCCTTCTCCGACACTGGGTCCAGGGTGCTGTACGAGCGATTCCCCTCGCAGTACGACAACCTGTCAGAAGAGGAACTTCATCCCACGCCACCGTTCCCCCTTTTCACACCCATCTCACCCATGCCCCAAACAAATGGGGGCGTGTTTGTTTCCCAGTACGTTGCCAGTGACAATGCAGATGTCCCCGCCAGCCCACCGCCACTGCCAGAAAAGAAAAGCAAACACAGTAAGTGAGGGGGGAAGAAAAGGGGCAGGAGACATTGTGATGCAGCGGTTAGGTCTAGAAAGAAGGACGACCTTTAAATGAGTAAAGTAAGATTAAAGGTTAAAGACTGAAGTCGAGATTTGGAAAAGGACACTCAGTGCACTTTGTCATCCACTTGTTGCACCGCAGTTTATGTCAAGGAAATATTCCTCTGTGAATAGAGGCAGGAAGTGAACTCCAGGATGTGCTACAATGGGTTCGGCTCCAGGGGCACAGAGGGCAGTGGATGGTCACTTCCTCACCCGACTGCTACATCACTTCCTCTCATGCTACTGTATTATGTCATTCCCAGCAGCAGACTGCCCTTCCTGCTTTTTTAATCACATTCCAGAGTCCTGGTTGATGTAAAGCGCAGTATATGCACACTACTGTTAACCCAGTGAGAATCACTATATAATAAGGTTTGTGTCAAACCCAGGAAAATAACTGATGATGTCATAGTGATGCATTCATGGGCTTTAGGACATTTTTAGCAAAATGTCTGAATCACCAGGGTGTTAACCACGCAGACTGAGTTTAATGAAAAATGTTATTGTGTGGTTGCTCAACACTTCGCTGTGACACGCTTACGTTTTTTTTTCCTTTTTAGATCTCTTGTATTTTATATCTCCCATATTGCATGAGCAATACTGATTATTTACACTTGTTGTAGACGTCAAGGTTAATTTCAAATTGCTTTCGAATTGTATTACTTTACAGTAATACAGAGAAAATCACAACAGTCAAATGACCCCCTATGAGAACACACTTGGCAACAGCTGGAAGGAAAAACTCTGTTTTAACAGGAAGGAACCTCAAGCAGAAAGAGGCCTATGGTGGGGCAGCCAGCTGCTATGACTGGTTGGGGATGGGGAAAAGAAGATGAGACAAAAGACACACTTTGGAAGAGAGCGAGAGAATAATAATAACTATCTTTTCTTAAAGTTGGAACCTTACGCAAAATAAACAACGCATGTTTTCTAATCGAATTAATCTCTTTCTTCCAGTCCTTCAATACATGCAGTTTGTGGAAGACTACTCAGAGCCACAGCCCTCTGTCTTCTACCAGATGCCGCAGAGCGAAAGCATCTATGAACAGCGCAACAAGCGCTTCCAGGAGGTCTACGGCTTCAACGACTCCTTCAGCAGCACCGACTCAGTGCACGAGCCGGTGCAGCCGCCGGCTTTGCCACCAAAGCAAAGACAACTGGTAAGAGACCTCTCTACTTCAAAGGGCCGTGACCCTGAGCTCCTTTAATATTTCGCCACATCTCATAAATTCTCAAGGCCTGAAGCAGATAAAATAGCCGGGTTTGTTCATTTGGGCCGGGTGAGCAAAGCTGTAATTTAAATTCCTGAAATCATTCAGTTCCGTTTAGAGCAAAACTTTGAAGCGGTGAAGTGTTCGTTGATGAAACTGCAATTTATGAAATTACACCTTGAATTGCTAAAAAGCGTCGCGAGCCCATGTGAAGAATACAAACAAGCCGTCTGCAGCGGTGGTGGTCCCTGCCGGCAGGAAGCAAAGAGTAGCTGCAAGTGCATTCCAGCGGTAATCCTCATCAATTTTCTCTCAAGCCTCCTCTTCTCTTGTTATCTCCCTCACCTATTCGACTCCCTCTCTTTCTTCTCTCTCCATTTCTGTAACCGCAGCAGACATCTGCACATACGTGGAGGTGTTTGGTTGTTAGTTGGAGATAAGACCGGCCTTTATCAGATCCAGACCACTTATCTTAATCTGGGTCGGCGTCTGGGTTAATTGAGACAACCGTCTGACAATGAGTCAGTGGGGAGAGAGTGGAGGAGACACACACCAGGATAAGTCGCAGCAAAAGAAGGGCACACTGCTATCAAGCAATGCGTTCTCACGCTAGCATATTATATACTACCAAATCTGGAACATTATTGGTTACTTTCCATGTGATCTTAGTTATTTTCTCTGTGCTTCTCTAACGACTTTAAATTAAGAGGGGCTTTTTGTGCACCAGTCACACTTTAACAGCTTTTGGATTGTAGTTTAATGGCAGTTATGAGGTGGGGAACACACAGTCCTAGTGAAGCAGATCAGCTGAGTTTTTGGCGCCTGCATTTTTATGTAGTGGTGAAAATGTTTTGATTTTTAAAACAAGGGTTTTTTGGGGGCCTTTAATGTTATTTTTATTAAATGTTTAACGATCACCGCTAGAGAGCTTTATAAATATTTTGTGTTCACGGTAGATGATCCACATTTTGCCACATTTCCAGAAACACAATCGTCTTTTGTCTACAAATATGACTGCGCATTTGAGGACAGTAAGCAGATGACATGCTTCTCCGGGGTACAGTACAAATTCACAGAGAGAGAAACAGACTTTGTGGCTGAATGGCTGCCTACCCAGACCCACCACCTTCATCCGCTGTCCCCTTTCTGCCATCGACCCCTGTGTATTTTTGAGCCAGGCTCCCAACTTTTATTTTTATCACTCTTTTGTCTGAGCATACAGTCGGGCAACGCTCATCTCCGCCTTCCTGCCCCCTAGGCCTAATCTGGCCTCGTGTTTTGGACTTGATGAGCTCGTGGCCCAGTGGACTAAGCCTGTTTGCCTCCTCCATAAACCCATGTTCCAGGCTTACACGCTTTGGCAACTTTACAGGGCTTTGCAAAAAAAAAAAAGTCAATTCAGCCGCCGTGTGGATAAGGAAATGGGTGGGGGGGGAAAAAAAAACTAGAGCGGATCATATTGGCTCCGTTTAGAGCGTGTTGCAGCTGGCCTGGTTTCTGTAAAGCTCTTAAAGCTCAGGACATCAAAAGGTGTAGTGGGCTGTCAGAGTCAATATAAATGCGTGTAACCTGAACACGTCACATGTGCTGCAGTAATTAAGGTTTTCCAGGAAAACACAATAGAGAAGATTCATAATCAGACACATTTTCCCTTCTCTTGTATTTCCATCTGCAGCCAATGAGCTGATGCTTCTCAGCTGTACTAGAAAAACCTCCTACGCTTTTACCACTTAACTTCACTGCTCCACTGCTGACCTTTGATTAAATCTGCTCTAATACAGTCTCGCTTCCTAGTGTAATCAACTGTCCCCTCTTCTCTTTTTCTCTTTTAACACCCTTTTTTCTCCACATCTGCACCTCACCTCAACCCCCTCTTATTCTCACTCTTATTCTCACTCTTTCTTTCTTTCTTTCTTTCTTTCTTTCTTTCTTTGTCTTCGTTTCCCTCTCAGGCCTCCCACTCCTCTTCCCCTTCTTCTTCCTCCTCCTCCTCTCTCTCCTGCCACCTCCAGCCGTCTGTGGCGGCAATGGAGGAGGCGGGCTCTGGGCTGGGCCTCAGCATATCGGTTTCTAACTCCTACCTGATTGGCCAGGCGTCTATGACCACACCCACGGTAAGTCTCCCCCCCCCCCCTTTCCCTTCCCTCCTTCACCCCGTGCATTTGAACTCTCCATTCTCCACTCTGGCTGGGTGCTGTGTCCAGGAGTGGCTTGACCCTGTGTGTGTGCTCCATATGTAAATACAGTCTTGTTCATCTACACCTGCACCATTGACTTTCCCGACGACACCCTCGGGCGTTTGTGATTTGTTTGCTGTGCAGTTAGATTTGCTGCTCCACCCATCCATGCGAGCATTTGTTTTAACTGTGTGATTTTTGTTGTTGCTTTAAAAAATATATATATTGTTTATTATTGTGTGCTTTGCGTGGTAATGAGTCTGTGGAGTAATTTGTTATAGTTGTGTGCATCTTCTTGCTAGCAAAGCTGGTGAGTTTGTGTGCAAAGCCTTCCTCTACAGGTTGTATTTGATCCTTTTCTTCTTTTCAGTGTGCCTCAGTTATTGAGTTGTAGGTACAAAGCAGCCCATCGGAACATCACATGAGAGTGTGTCAGGTCTTTTTTTGTTTCATTTCAACCATCAGCTTCTTCTTTAAGAGTTAGCTTGAGGCTAATCAGTGCTGTGTTCAAGTAAGCACTTTGTAGTAGATTTGGGATGTGTGTTACAGCCTTCGGGTCAGTATTTTTTGGAGAGTTGACCCATGGTGACCCCTCAGTGTGTGAGGCACGCTGAGACATGGTGTGGGTCTCCCTCAGGGTATCTCCAATGGAATGCAGCAGCAGATGGATCTGATGGAAAACACATTCCCTCCATTTCGACTGCTCTTCCTTCCACTCCTCCTACTTCACCCTCCACCGTGAAGCCTCTCGACTACTAACCCTGTCCCTCTCACCTCCGTGCTGGGAGCGCCTTTCTCTCTCCTAAACACATGCACACTTCCACATCTCGCATTTGCCAGTTTCTGTGAAATGTTTGCATTCCTCAAATCGTCAGGGCATGATGGTTTTTGGGGGAATGTCAAGGGGGGGAGCCTTCCAGGAAAGCAGCTTTGCATATGTCGAGAGGGATGACGTGTTAAAGGAGCAGAGAGGAATTTCACAGTTTTGGGAGGATTTTCGATATTTGCATTGCAAAGTAAAAGAAGAATGAGATTCTTTGGTTCCGGTTTCTGTTCGGCTGTGCATGAGCGTGCCATTTCATTTGTCTGCGTGTTTGCCAGTGATCTATGTGTTTGCACCACTCTGTGCTGGTATGCTGAGACAGGGCTGCTATGTGCAACATGTTAGAACAAGTTACTGCTCCCTCCCTGCTGCCAGGCATCTATTTAGCGGCCACATGAACCACCAAACATTTAGACATCGCTTGTCGAAACATAGATGCACACTGAGAGCTGATGCTGGCTTATCCGTGTCCTTGTTAAGCCAAGCCCTTTTTTATAGCTTCCATGTTACCCTCTGGAAATGTTTATGTTGTATTTAGTTTAGGTGTGTGTGTGTGTGTGCGCGCAATTCATGTTCAGGCACATCACTCCCATAGTCAAAGGCTAATGGAAGTTTTGGAGGTATGAGGTGAACACGCCCCCCTCCCTCGCTGTCTTTTTCCCTTTGTGCAGAATCTTTTTCTACCTGCTCTGCCTCCTTCTTTCTGATCTCTTAGACCTGTCTTTTTCTTTTTTTTCCTTTTCATTTTGTTTTGTCTTCTTTCTTGCTTTCATTCTTTTCCACCAATCACAGAGCTTGGACCAGGTTGCCTTGACCAATGCCACCATTCTGGATGGCAGCGGGGGCGGGCCCAACGGTTCCCTGGCTGGCTCAGTGGGTTCTATGGCTGTCTGTCTTCCTTCTGAGTCTTCTCTCACTGACTCTCTCCACACCTCAGCGGTGAGCTTACAAAAAAAGGACAGATGTTGGAAGCTCAAGCAGGAATACTTTTGAACCAGCTCTGTGAAACAGATTTGAAAGGGGAGAAAAAATGTGATGCTGAATCCCTTCCCCTGGAAGATTGGTATTAGATCACAGCTGTTTGGCGTACAGTATTGTTGCTCATATAATAATAACGCAGTGACTCATTCTCTTAGTGGTATCTTGTTGTCATTATCACTGCTCACAAGCTGTCTGCTGTCTGATTATTGGTCCTTAAAAGAATCCCAGTGGAGCATGTTGCACTGCATGTTCTTCTTGCCAGTAAATATTATTACCTGTTTGTATCTAACGCACTCCAGCGCCACCTGGTGGTCACAAGTAAGAACTGGAAAGCACATCACTCTCTGTAGAGCGCCAGACCTCGACTAGACTGCTATCTCTCCTCCTTAGCCACACATTCTCACTCGGCGTCTGCTCCACCCTTAGCAAACACTCTCTGCCGCCCTCACGCCTCGGTTTGTGTCCCTCCTCTTTTCCCATAGAGCGAGAGCGCGAACGACGAGGGCGGGGAGGGGGAGTATGTCAACTTGTACTCATCCAGCCAGGCCAATGGGGAGCTGCCTCACTCCCTCGGAGTAAGTAGCTGACCGGCACGGGGTGGGGAGGTGAAAGGTCAATTCCATTTGCACATCCCCATCACTTCAGGGGTATGAATCAATTGGAGGGGTTTCGAGCGACGGTCGGCAGATGTCAGTCTCACATCTGTTGCGCGCCGAGCAGCTTTTATTGATTCACCTCCTGGAGCGATGGCGAAGAGATGGAATGTGAACGTGGCCAAACCTGACTGAGCATGACTTGAGGTTCACAGGGTTTTGCCTGCAAGGAACTTGTGTGCTCTGGCTGGTGTCTGTGGGGGAAAAAAAAGATGTCCATGTTGTGTATGTTGTTATGAATGCCTGGCTGCTGATTGCCACCCCCCCTCTCTCTCTCTCACTGGCTGCGCTTTAACTGTAACAAGCGTTTAACCATGTTCCAATCTAACACCTAACATGTCGCTGCTGAGGGATTCTCAATGGTTTCCAGTAACACTTCTCATAACAGTTGTTGTGCACCTGTGCATGTGCGACAAGTGTATGTGCGTGCGTGTACAGTGGTGTTTGTATTCCCTTGGGGCAGCTTGTGCATTTGGGATTTTAAGGCATGTTGGGGTGAGGTGAGAAAGAGAGAGGGAGAGAGAACAAAGGATTAGGATGATGTATGGAAGTGTGGTTGTGTTTGTGGTTCTACATTTGGTGCTTCTACCCTGTGGTGTTGTTCTGGTTTGGGTATCATCTGTCGGGTTTTTCCTTACTCACAACGAAGGAAAGCTTCATTATTTGACCCCCCCAGCTCATTACACCTTATCTGCATCAGCACTAATGGGGACAACATCCTTTGTAAACCTTGAGATAAACCATTCACCATTTCTGCTCTGCCAACATGTTGCATGAAGTCCTAGTGGTCCCTCTGATGCCATCAACAGCCACGCAGCTTCCTGTTGCTGCGTGGGGGTCATTCATCAGTGATGCTGTTACAGATGCTTATTTAATTATTTATTTTCCCCCCTTTCCACAAATAGGACACAATCGCGGCTGATGATGTCCTTCAAGACCCCACCCCTCAGATGCCATCCACCAATAACAAAGAGGATAAGGAAAGGTATTGCAGAAAGGATGTTCTTCACATTTGATGAGCTAGTTAGCACAACTGTGATCTGTTAATAATCAGTTGTTTCCACTCTAGCACACCGTGTGAACATGTTTGATGATGGCTGTGTGTGTGTGTGTGTTTGTGTGTGTGTGTGTGTGTGTGTGCGGTTTTTCAGAAGGCAAAAGGCAACTGATTCAGCTGGGAGCGATGAAGAAGATGTGGACGAGCTCGCCCTCATAGACCACAAGGAGATCATGAGCAGGATAACACTAAAACAAGAAGTAAGGGGACAGCTGTTTGAGGCCTGCGTGCTGTTTTTAGAAATCCACCGACAACAGAAGTGTGCAGCAGCACCAGCGTACAAAGCACGCTTCATCCTGTTAGTCCAGCTCAGGGTAAAAGGTCGCTGTGAGTCATTCAGTTGTGAAATCAGATCCCGAGAGCAGCCGTGGCTGCCCTCTGGAGTTCAATCTCCAAAACTGCAGATCTAAAAATTGACTGCTCTGCTGCTGCTCCATCCTCCTCCTCCTCCTTTGTCCTGTGTGGTGCAGTGTGAGGGTTAGATACAGAGATACAGATGTGTGAAAATGCTGTTTGCCACTCTGCAAGGTTAGGGCCAGTGTGACAGCAATGCTTTAAAAAAGGAGACGGGGAGCGATCAGAAATGTAAGGAGGAAAGGTGTAAAGCTTTGCTGAGATTTAGAGGTGTCGTGCAAGAAACATCACAGCAGAGGCGATCTTTGTCACGCACAGATCTAGACTTTTTCTCCGTCATCAGTTAGGGAGCTGGTGCAGGACAGGAGGGGTCGGGGAGGGGGAAGGAAATGTGCGTGCTTCATTTTGGGCTAGACTGCATCACTCCATCCCAAGTCTAACCACTCTTTTCTTCTTCTCCTCCTCCTCCTTTCACTCTCACCCACCTCCGTATTTCTCTGCCGCACCTCGCCCGCTACTTAATATTCGCAGAATGACGACGGCCCCGACGTCCGCGCCGGATCAGGGGACATCCTATTAGTCCACGCTACAGAAACAGACCGCAAAGGTACAGTACAGCACACGCAAAGCATCGCAGTCGTTATGTTGTGCAGTGTGTCACTGTGCTTCTGGGTCACTGGCACAGATTTGTTTTGCCAGCTTTGACAGCTGTGCGTTTACATTAGAGTCAAAGACAGATTTATGTGTACTTGTTTAAATTCGACTGCTGTGTTATTATTTTTCCTCTGAACGGTGTTTTAAATAGCTTTCTGTCTCTTTGCGGTTCAGTTTTTTGCAGCGTGTCAGCCCTTCACGTTTGATGATGTGCTGTCAGCTTTAATTAAGTAACTGAAAACACTGGCTGCACATCGACTGAAACACGCTGCCTTTTTCCCTCTGTTCTTGCTCGACAGATCTCGTTTTGTACTGTGAAGCCTTTCTGACTACATATAGGACTTTTATAACCCCAGAGGACCTCATTAAGAAGCTACACTACAGATATCCTTTTCAAATATCTCTACATGTCACTCTGACCTTTTTTTTGTTTGGTTGTTGTTGTTGACAGAGTGCTCTTTCTCTCACTTTAATCCTTTTTACCAAGGAGACCCTTGTTCATCCTGCTTGCTCATTTTAGAGCTTTCACTTAAATTATATTCATACTTTTTTCCTATATTTTATTTCTTTATTTTTTTTTATTAATTTTTATTATTATTTTTAATGATTAAAAAAAGTGAGTCATTAGGGGCAGTGTGGGTTCTCTCAGGTTAACTAGTGATTCTAAATTGGCCGTAGGAGTGAATGTGAGTGAGAATGGTTGTCCGTCTCTTTGTGTTGCTCCTGCAACAAATTAGCAACCTGTCCAGCCCTGTGGTACCTCGGACAGGGTCCAGCCCACCTCCTCCAACCCTAAACTGAACAAGTGGAAGAGGACGGATGGATGGATTTTAGACATCACATGTATTGGACTTAATATTTAGCACTCCACTGAAGACTAAACACATTACTTCTGCAGTGTTTCATCATTAACTTTATATGGCCAAACTTATTATTTGGACAAATTAGGAGATGCTTTAATAAGTCGTTCTTAATCATGTGTGTTGCAGACTTGCGTCACTGCAAATCTACTCGGGGAAATTTTGATAAGCTGCATTTTGTCCCGATGTCTTAATGACTAGACAGTTAATCAACTGATTGAGCATATCATCAGTGGAATATCTGATAATAAGTTAGTCACAGCTCTATTGTTTTTACTGCAGGAATTAATTAGCAACACGGTAATGACAGTGATTACTGCCTAATGACGATCATTGTTTATACAAGACACTGAGGCTCACAGAAAGCTAAAGGGAACAGGCAAAAACAGTCTTGTGTCAAACACACATGCCTTTGAATTTTAGAGAAAATGTGTATTTGTTATGCCATTGTGATGTAGTCACATGATGCATGTCTATGTAGACATAAAGCGGTCCCATTACACTGTCAGTTACTTTGTTTGTTGTGTTTTCTGAGTTCAGACAGGACAAGTCAAAAAAATCATCACTTACATCTGCAGAACTTAAGCAAAGCTCCAGGTTGAGTTCAAAATGGTGTTTTTTTTTTCTAAGCATGGTGGAAATGGGGAGGCTTGCTTTGCATTAGCTGGCCTGCCAGAACCTAAAACTCCAGTGGGAGATCATAAGTGGCACAATGGTGGTTATCAGCTTTTTGTGTTAACCCAGGCTTTCTGCTTCAGGCTCCTGTAAAAGGGATGTTTGACGTGTTGTTTGACTCTTTCTCCACAAAATGGATCATAAGACTGTCCTGAAGACTGGAGAGTAATGCTGCAGAAAATTGCACATTTCATGATTTGGTCAACACAAGCGCACAGAGGGGAAATATAAATATGTTAATATATTTATATTACTGCTCTGTGTGCTCTCTGTGCTGCTGTAACTGCTGCACATCAGAGCTCTGAAACTTAAAGGCATAAGCCTTAAAGGCAGATCGATGTGTTCAGCTCTGACTCTGTCTCATAGCCTGGTCTCATAGCTTTATTGACTAAATAAGTATTCTTGATGATACATAACCAATAAAATCTATGTGATCAGTTTTCTGATCTGTCTTCCAGAAGCTGCAATTCCAGCAGCATTTGGAAAAAAAATCAACTTTATTTAAATAGAACCTTTGAAAGATCGAAGTTATAAAGTGCATCACAAGACAAACAGAGATAAAAGTGAAACGGTGATAGGTGTAGGAATACTGGCAGCACAAGGAGATTAAAAGTGAGCAATAAAGAAAATTAAAAATAGAAAACAAGTAAATTAAAAGCAAATATAAAATAATTAAAACATCATTGCTGGGGAAAGATGATACACTTTGTACACGTTGTACCTTGGTGTTAACACAATTATAAGTTAGTGTTTTAGAATTAGCTGAAGAGAAGCTAAATCAGGGGTGATGTGTTCGCTTTTTGTGTGGTTTTAGTAAAGAAGTCTGGCCACTGCATTTTAGTCCAGCTGTGCTCTGTAAACGTTGTTTCCACAAACAAGTGTATAACAAACTGCAATAATCTAACCTAAAGGAGATGAAAGCATCTATACTTTTGGATCAAATTGATCTGACCTCGCTGGGACTGCATAAAACAAGACTCGACAAATTATTCAGGCTCAGGTGGTTGTCAGAAATGATGATGAGGTCTTTACAATATTGGCTCAACTTTATAGACAAAGAGCAGTTGTCAATAAAACCGTTAAGAACTCTGCAGGTATTCTGGCCATGTGTTGAGGCTAATGACTCTGCAAAAACACCCTGCACCATAGTTCAGCATTCAGAGTGGGACACTAATTAATTAAAGCAGAGTGTGGGAGACTCTTCAGCAGATTAGGACCAAACATAACAAGAAATTAAAGATTTTCTGTATTGCAAATTCCAGAAAAAAATGCGATGCATGGTTTCCACTGCTGTAACTTCAAAGCTGGGCCTCATGGTTGCATGTATACATATTCCTTGTGTAGACTTACAGGATGCTGTTTGAAATAACAGAGAAAATGTGGCACCCACAGTTAAGACAAAAAGCTGAACACACATGTTACCTTGGTGATCTAGACAGGTACCCATTATTCTCACCTCACAGTACAACTCTTAGAGCAGGAATCAAGGAAAACAAGAGAAGCTGAAGTGGAGGTGGGTATCAAAGTGGCTTACAGCTGATTGAGTAGAAGGTTCTTTATCCAAAGCTTGGCTCAGTGGCCTGTCTGAACTAAGGTGACTCTTGATTTCTTCAATGTACATAACATACCTTTGATGCTGTTTAATAAGCAAATTATTTTGAATTTATTTACTACATAAATGGAAAAGAATGTGACTGTAAAGGGAAAACCACACCAAAGCTGGAAACAAATGCAAAACATCTGCAAACATGACTTCAGTTCTATTTAGGACTCCTTACACAAAATAGTGGGAGCATTATCTATCTGTAAGTATCCCTACAGTACACTGCTGTTGCCATGACAGTTTTTTGTAAAGTGTTCTTCACTCCTGACTTTGTCCTTATACTTAAATAATAAAGAAAGATGTTGTGTATGTACTCCTTGGTGGGATAGGGCTAGATATGTGGGCGTGTGTGATTACTCTGCACCGTGATGTTGCAGAGTAATGCAGAAGTGATATAACAAGCAGTGTAACTGATTACCTTTTACATGAAGTAAATAGTAAAGAAATGGATTATTTTTTAAAAGGGAAACATGTAATATCTTATATATTCATAGTTCACTTATTTTGGGTAAGAACCGTACTGGGACAAGTCCCTGATGAATTGATGATTCATTCATCTGCCGCTTCTTGGAAGTATCATGAAGTATCAAGCTTTTTCTTTTTTTAAATTCCACATTAAACACTGTTGTCACTGTCCTTAACCACAAAGCACATATACCACGTTCTGCCATAGTCCAGACACCTTCAAGAAACGAGTGAGCAAGAACACGTTCTTCGTGCTGGTTCGTGTGGTAGATGAGCTGTGGTGAGTAGTTATTGTTCCCCGTTGTCCTTCTTTTGTTATCTTTTGACTGCTTTATTGAGCTGACAGATTTCTTTTGTCCCTTCTGTGTCTCCCAGCCTGGTAGAGCTGACCGAGGACATTTTGAAACAGCTCATGGACCTGGTGTTCACACTAGTGTGTAATGGCGAACTCAGTCTCGCCCGTGTGCTCCGCAAGAATATCCTGGATAAGGTGGAGCAAAAGAAGCTGCTGCGTTACACTAACTCACTCAAGCCCCTCGCGGCACGAGGGGTCTCTGCAAGGTACTGTGGGAGTTTCAAGTCAAGTCTTTTTGAGGCGTGCATGGGGATGGGGATGACGGAAAAATGCAGTGCTTCTCTTATAGCTCTGTACCTTTAAGGATAACAAGCAGGGTTGGATTCAGTGCCTGGCAGACTTGCAATCAGAAACCACAAGACTGCAGTCATAGAATCTTAAACCAATTTAATGATTCCCAGATGATATCATGGCTGCAGTTAAACATTTGGGGAGTAAAGCGTTGTGTACTGAGATGTATCTTAATATCAGATTCCATTTTAACTTCATTAAGCAGCTATTTTATCGACACAGGGTGCTGTATTAAAATAATTTCTCTGTACTAATTAATAATCAGTTGACCAGTTTGAGGTATTATAAGAAATAGCTTAGTAATTCTGATGAAAGTGAAGATGATCAGACAGTCCAGGTAAATGAATTCTAATGAGCAGTGGAAGGTTGAAGCACTGACAGTTTGGCACAGGATAGGTGGACAGTGACAGCGCTAACAGGAGTGAAGCCAGGCGGGGACGATCAAGGACACAAATAAAAATCGGAAAGCGGTGCACAGTTTTTCTGTGGTTTCTGGATTAAACAACGTGTCCCTCAAGTGGTGTGAAAGATTGTGCAATGGTTTGTTTTCTCATTTGGTAGCTGTATCAAAAGGGTTACCCAATCAGCAGCTATGTGTGCACTATGTATCAATCCGCTATATTAAAAAGGCCGAGTTAGTGGCTCAGCTGTGTGCCACAACAGGGTGTTCATTGCACCATAGTTTCCATTTAAATTGTTTTGTAAAGTGTTTTGGAATTAATTGAACCATAGCCTGTATATAAATGATGGACATAGCCGCAGTGAGGTCACCCATTAATTCTGGACTCTGCAGTAACACTCAGGCAAAGTTGAACCCAGGAACCCTGCAACAGTCTTCAGTTCAGTTCAGTTTTATTTTATTCATACAGCACCTGAAGGTGCTTTATTTTGTAAGGTACAGACCCTACAATAATACAGGGAAAGTCACAACAATCAGGTGACCCCCTATGAGCAAGTACTTGGTGTAAATAGGAAGGAAAAACTCCCTTTAAACAGGAAGAAACTTCCAGCAGAAACAGACTCAGGTTCAGGGAGGGCTTCCATTATGTGAATGGTCTACCACTCATCCACACGACGTATAGCAGCACCGGCTACATCCATCTTTTATGCTAGAACTACAGTTTTGGCGGTTCTGCTTTGTGTGTGTTGTATATTTGCCACCCTGTCACCTGTCAATCATTGGTATCCCGCGATCTAATTGGCAGCCATTTCAACTATCCCCCTTGAAGTTGAGGAAAGTTTAATTTGGTACCCACCCACTTCACATGACACGTAGTGGTTTTTTGCCTGTGGACATGTGAATGTCATTGACTTTCTTTTGTCTCTGCTAGTCACTTCCTGTGGGGATGTGCCTTGACATATAGCAATGGCCATAAATGCAGTTTCTTCCAGTTAAAAGGGAGTTTTTCCTTCCCGCTGTCACCAAGAGTTTGGTCAAAGTGGTTGTCTGATTGTTGGGTCTTTACCTTACAGCATAAAGCACCTCGAGATGACTGTTGTTGTGTTTGTAAGGCTTTTTTGCTCTTCGGGACAGATGGGAAAGTAGGAGGTTGTGTCGCTTCAGTTTCAGACTCCATCTAATGATTTGTGTGTTTTTCATCAGGCCTGGAACTCTTCACGACTTCCGCAGTCACGAGATCGCCGATCAGCTCACACTTCTCGATGCTGAACTTTTTTATAAAATTGAGGTACGGTGCCTTCGTTGCTGCGTTAAATCTTTCACCAATCTGCTGATTATTTGTGGTTTGTGGTCACATAATCAATCCCAACCTTGTGCTCTGCTCTCCTCTGTGTTTTCCTTCAGATTCCCGAAGTTCTACTTTGGGCCAAGGAGCAGAATGAGGAGAAGAGTCCGAACCTGACTCAGTTCACAGAGCACTTTAACAACATGAGCTATTGGTATGACAAAAAAAAACACTAAACACAAACCTCATCAGACACTGTAACGCTTAACTCAACATCTCCTCCCCTATAATTAAATTCTGTGGCTTTCCTCTCATACCATCTCGCCTCAATAAACGCCGACACCCCACCGTGTCTCTCTCTTTCTCCTTGCAGGGTTCGCTCTTTGATAATTCAGCAAGAGAAAGCTCAAGACAGAGAAAAGCTGCTTCTCAAGTTCATTAAGATAATGAAGGTTGGTTTAAGTCTTACAAACCATACAAATCATCAGGAGTTTCCCTGTTTAACAGCATTTAACAGTCATATTTATTTTTATTACAGCACTTAAGAAAGTTGAATAACTTCAACTCCTACTTGGCAATACTGTCTGCTTTGGACTCGGCCCCCATCAGGAGGTTGGAGTGGCAGAAGCAGACCTCAGAGGTGAGACGATTGCAAATTTAGGAAGAGAAATTAAAAATCTCCTCGGGTATCACAACTGTTATTTAATTTAATAAATATCCCCAAATCTTCTCCCTCAGGGATTGGAGGAGTATTGCACGCTGATCGACAGCTCCTCCTCCTTCAGGGCATACAGAGCTGCACTGGCTGAAGTGGAGCCCCCGTGCATCCCGTACTTGTGAGTAAATGTGCATGACTCATCGAGATGGGCGTCTAAGCATGACTGGTTCATTTATTCCTTCCACTCTTCTCCACAGGGGTCTCATCCTCCAGGACCTGACCTTCGTCCACCTGGGGAACCCTGACCTGATCGACGGGAAGGTCAATTTCTCCAAACGCTGGCAGCAGTTCAACATTCTGGACAGTATGCGGCGCTTCCAACAAGTGTAGGTCCATCGGAATAAGTAGGATTTAATAAGAAGCCACTGAACACATCAATCGCAGCAATAAATGTCATCATCGTTTGCCACTGGAAGGAACGCTAATGTGTTCCTGCTTTGTTCTCCATTAAATCTTAATGTCATAAAACATGGCTGTCATCTTCACACAGACTGCTTTGCTTTCTCAGTAATGAATTACCTCTCCTCATCTCAGGCATTATGAGCTGAAGCGCAACGAAGACATCGTCTCGTTCTTCAACGACTTCAGCGATCACCTGGCCGAGGAGGCCCTCTGGGAGCTGTCGCTGAAGATAAAACCCAGAAACATCTCGAGACGCAAGACGGACCGCGAGGAGAAGACCTAGGGCCCGCGGAGGGGAGGAGGGCCTCCAACACTGACCTCCAACTGTGCTTCATGACACTAACTCCACTTTACTACAGACTGAAAGAGAGACGAACGGAAGCTACCCGCCGAGGCTGATGGGAGACTCATTGTGGGTGGGGGGAGGGGGTTGAGAACAAACTACAGACAACTGAAGCGTCATCGAGGTTTACAAAGAGCTCTACTGCTCGGGGAGATTATAATTGGGATTATTGGAGACATTCTGTGGCTGCGGCGAGGCAACAGGTAGACCGGTGCCAAGGAGGGGAAGAATCACAGGGAGACACTACGGAAATGACCAAAGTCTGTTTCCTGGGCTTTCTGTTTTAGAGTGGAGCTGCTGCGCGAGTGTGTGTGTGTGCGCGCGCGCATGTGAGTGTGTGAGCTGAATGGTCCATTACTCTCAAGCCGCTCCTTCCTCTTCCTCATGTATGTGCCATCTATTGGTTTTCTTCAGCCCTCTTCCTACTCGAGTTCCCCTCAAACGGCAGCCTGACACAAACTGTGACATCTACGGGCGGGCTGCAGACCCCCGAGGGCTCGCTGTGGGCACGAGGCTGGGAGGTGGGAGATTTGGACTTGGAGGAGAGGATGGCCATGATAGACTGGAAACCTATGTTTTGAAACATTTTTGTGTAAGAATCATGTATGGTTATGAAATGTATTATATACAGTGCTCCTTTTGTTCTTAAAAAGGATGTTTATGCTTATGAGAAGAGCTCCGCTTCTCCCAAGTGCCATACACGTGCACTTGAAAGAAAAAAAAAAAGATAAGCAAAGCAAAAACACAAAAAGATAAATAACTAAAGATGCTGTGATCTGTGTACATCATTCTGAATCATCGAGTGCCGTGTTCAAGTGTAGAGAAACCATCAGGCAATCACAGTCACGTCCCGGTCATGTTAGTGTGTGAAAGACTGTGTGTGACTGAAGTCCTCTGTGACTTGTGTGTGTGTCATTCCAAAAATGTGCTGTAGTAAAATCTTTTTTTTTTTTTTATTCCTTTTTGGGGATAAAACCAACACATCACACTGTGCTCTCAAACTCCAATAAAGCAAACGGCTCTTTCTATACACACTGTGTTGGTCACAAGATCCACCACCCCCATTCCACCCCACCCTCCTTTTCTCAAATCGACTGACACTTGAATAAAGTTTAACAGTTTCCGTTTATTGTCGTACACAAATAACGAGTGGAAGTAAACAAATTAAGGCATAGATCCATTATTAAATAATTAAGAATGTGCTCGATATGAAACTAGGTGCAACACATCTGGCTCTGACTTGATTTAAAAGAGAAACGTACAAGACATCTGCATTATCATTTCAATATATTAATCTGAAAGCAATAAAGAAGCGTGACTCAGTTTAACAGTAGGGTCACTCCAAGTGCAAAAGCGTGACTATAGGTCAGCATCTACTGTACAGAAACACTTCCTACCCTCAATTATAAGACCTCCAGTCTCAGACACAGGTCACATGACTGGACTTAACACTGGAAAAAAACAAATTAAAGCATCATGGAAGACTGCTTGTTTAAAAACAAAAAACATATTCAAGATTCTGGTAATGCACCAATAACTGCAGTTAAATGGGAAAGACGTTGCAGCACTAAATCCCTGCAACATGTGATTATGGGTTATTTTAAAATAATGCAGAGCGTGTCCGACACACTTCACATTTAGAAAGAAAAAAAATTAAATACAATCTGTAGCAGTGATTAAAGCTCAAAGCCAATCGATTCAAATCTATACAGTCTCAGTGAGGCCGACTGCTGGGCTCCAGGAGGACCCTCTTTCCTGGGGCGTTGGCGGATCCGTTCTGTAGGTCACCTTGCTCAGACAGGACCCGTTTAAGAGCACGTGCTTGGCCGTTCACGGATCCACGCTGCCATTTGCAGATTTCGCCATTTAAAATATCTTGGATGTGCTGCACAATGAGGTTAATGGCCACTGATGGATATAAAAAAAACGAGTTGGGGTTTTTCTGTTTTTTGACTCTACAGAGAGCAAGAAAATGCTGAAATGTATTTATTTTCTTAAGGAAAAAGCACTCACCCATATTGTCGACTCCTCTTGGAATGATGACATCTGCATACTTCTTAGTCTGGGAAGAACAAAATGTCTTTAGAAACAAATGTAACGTGTGTCTGCTTAACAGAATAGGATGCTGAACAAATAAGCGCATAATCGGGGCTGACCACCACACTTACAGGCAAACAAAACTCTTCAAAAGCTGGCTTCACAAATGTTGTATACTGACTGAGAATCTGCTCAAGGTCTCTCCCTCTGCTCATGTCTCGCAGAACTACAGGAGGAGAAAAAAAAAGAAAAAAGTAGGGTATGAAGTAATATCAACTGTAAAAATGTGACTCAGCATATAAAGATTAGACCAAAAACAGAATCCCAAAGACAAGTGATGATGCCATCAAGAACAACTGGACTTTCCCATATTTGTGTTCTCTTCATTTCACTGTCTGTAATATCTATTAATATTACTATGGTACAAAATTTGTGAGTCATCCTCAGTTTTTTTATATTTTGCTAGAAAAAAAATAGGAAATGGGTACAGTAATTTATTCAAACTTGCATGGAAATACCCGTATATAAAGAAAAATTGAGTTCTAGTGATTTGGAATATTAGTGCTGATGAACACAGGTCTCGCTCTTGTAATTTCTGTAAGTAGGCTGCAGGAATAGTGCTCCAGGCTTCTTTGGGTGTTGGCTGCCTTTTGTTCTGCTCTCTGTCAGGAGGATCCCACAATACTTCAGTAATGTCCAGATCAGGACACTGGGGAGGCCAATCCATGACCTATAATGTTCCATTGTATGAATGTTTTTTAATCCATCTGTGTCTTTGCTGCATTAATAGTTTGTTTGAGATCATCGTCATGATAAAAACTCAAGCTGCTTTATATCACACATTTTCCAGATGGTTCTGTATGTTCGATCAATTTCTGACCGCAACTTTCTGTGTTCATAATTCCTTCAATTTTGACAAGATCCCCAAAGCCACTGGTCGAAATGCAGCCTTAAACCATGACAGAGCCTCCGCTGTGATGGGCAGATGACTAAACGCTCTCCTGACCTCCTCTGTATATAGACAGCCATCTAAACCTAAAATTTAGAAATTCAGATTCATCACGCCTTAAGACCCGTTACCACTGATTTACAGTGTAGTTTTTCTGTTATTTGGTATACCTCAGCCTTTTCTTCCTGTTTCCCCTCCTTAACAACGGCTTCTTGACAGCCACCCTTCCACTGAGACCATTTCTGATGAAGCTTCAGTGACAGATCTATTGAAGGGCCAGATCCTGTGTCTGGCTTTTGTTGGATCTTTTCGCCCCATTTCTTTAGAACATGACATTCAAATACTGTTCACTGCACCACAGCAAGATATGCCAGCTTTTCAGCTAATTGATTCTGATGTAAGGGTTGAATGCTCAGCCAAATACACCTTTGGGCATGACCTGGCCAGTCAGCCAACAAAATGAGCCCCCTTAGTTCTGCTGGCAAGTTTTCGATTTTTGGCCTCTGATGATAAAGCTTTTTATGGATTAGATCATTGTATTGTTACCAAACCACAATAGTCCCAACAAACAGCACAGTTTGACATCTTAAACTTAAAAATTAATAGAAAATCAACAAAGACTGGTAAATGAAAGTTATTTTGTAAGTTTTGAAATCTTAGGAAACATAAAAAAGTTGTTTTGTTTTTTTTTAATAACATAAATTTTTGGTCTGGTTTTTACATGTGTAAGAGAGTCACCGATACCTCTGCGAGACAGTCTGACGTCTGAATCTGTGTCCACAAACAGCTTCATGTGAAACATGTCGCGCACTTTCTGTGGGTAGAAAACGAGGATCCCCTCAAAGAGGACTACGTCCGCCGGGTAAACTGTGATCCTCTCTTCCTGCCTATAAACACAATAAATGAGGTGAGGACAGAGGACTTTATTTTTTTATAAAGAATATCAGGGCTTAGAACCACGAAGAGCTTCCTTCCTACCTGGAATGAGTGACAAAGTCATATGTCGGCACTTCGACTACCCTCCCCTCCACGATATCCTTCAACGTTTGGTACATTAACTCATTGTCAAATGCCTCTGAAAGACATTAAACCGAAACACTGAAGGACTAGCCTTATGTGTCTAATTCACTGTATAAAACAGCAAAAACATGATTAAATCAATAAATATGTGAAGTACATAATACGAGGCATGTAAGGAGCATAATTTCACAAAGCCCATGTTCAGCATTATCCACTAAACCCACATGTGTTAACACAAGTGTACTTAACTAAAGCACTGCTTCCAGCCCATATATTGTCACCTGCTCAGAAATAGCAATCCCAAACTCTAAATAAAATCTAAGCATTGCAATTCATCATGTCAGACTTTGAATTTTCTGTTTCTGTGTTTTTTTGCTCCTAATTTTGTTTTACTTTTTTTTTTTCCTCCACAGGACTTTTATATTTACTACAGATGTTAGATCATCCAGTAACAATATCTGGATGTCTTTTATAATTAACAACACCCTTAAAACAGCATAACAAAATATATATGCATGTTATTTTACAATACAGGTAGGTCTTTAACTCTCCTATACCTTATATTAGAGTGATCTTACAAATACACTGACTGGGTCTGTCGTGATCAGATTTGGCAGAGGGGAAAAATATCCTACTTGTAGCATGAGCCTACCTGGGTGATCGAAGTTGTACTGGCCTTTGATCGCTTTGGCTTTTTGATCTGGAGTCAGGACCCTGTAGAAGCAGTCCTGGCTTATAATTGCCACCTTCCTCTGGCGGTGGTCCACCTTGTTCTGACCCAGGAGCTCCATGATCTTTGCACAGACGGTCGACTGTAAATAAATAAATAAAAATCGACTATTGTTGTCAGTAATGCCTTTGATTGTATTAAAGCACAATATTAAATTCTGTTTTAGGTGATGTCCTGAGCAACAGTCTGAAGTGAAACGTTGTATCAGTGACCTCGGTATTTATTAGCTGACTCCAGGTCTATAAAGAACTGACAGTTTCATTACAGCGGCTAGTTAGCTGGACAAGTCTTGGGCGCCACCAGGTCACAAATATAGTAAAAAATGAACACAGCAGACATGTAATTATGACCAACATACGTATTTCCCGGGTAAGTGAGTGTGACATTTGTTTTTGTCAGGTTGATAAACGCTAATATTGGCGCCAATGGCAGAGTACGCAAAGCTAGCCGGGATGCTAAATCACATACAAGCCCTAAACATGACGGACCTTGCCGCTGGCCGTTCCTCCGCTGACACCGATCAGGAAAGGCCGATGGTGGGGCCTGTCCGCCTCGTCCTGGGCTCCTGCAGTGTCCATTGCAGTCAATTCTATAGACTGCAAAATATAGCTAGCTTAGCTGAGAACTACTTGTCATATATGTTTACACGTTTACTGTACGCGACAATGCGAGATGTCGCGAGATTAGTCGTTCCCAACGGAACGCCCACAGGGTCATTTGGAGCGGAATAATGTTTTTTTTTTTTAAATAAATAACAACAACAACAAAAAATAATAATAATAACTTCGATGTTTTCCTATCCACACATTACAGTTCGAGATAGTTATTTTATTATTTAATTAAAAACTATTCTTGCTTCAACTACAGTTAGTTGTTGGATTTATACTTCCAGCACCTTCTTTTGAAAGCTTATCATGTACACTAAAATGATCAAAATGCACGATGAAAAAACAAAAGCAATTTCAAAAAATGCGATTTTATTAATAAATTAAATATAGAAATTTTACAGTATAAACATTACAGTACAAGCAGAGCTTTATCGTTTTTCTGGATCACTGCTAGACTCCTCTGTGCCTTCAGCACACTGTGGCTTGTCTTCTGTGGACTGATCCATCACTATCTCCAGAGCAGCACTTCCTTCAACCCTCTTCACTGTCTCTCCTTTGGCAGCGAGGATTTCCTCAATGTTTCTGAAGCAAAAGACCAACACTGAAAATTATACTGAAATATACTGCAGCAGCAGTCGTTGGCTGAAACAGAGATATCAATTACCTGCTGCGATTCAGACACGTCTCAGATATTATTTTATGATGTTGTTGTTATGTTAAACAACACGTAAGAGTCGGTATTAAAAGTAAAAAAAAATACAAATAAATCAGACATTACTAATTACTGACTGATAAACTCACCAGGTTAATCTAATAGTTTTACAATTATATTGGTGTTTATACATACCACTAAAGTAATATAAGGCGATAGTCATGCAGTTAATGCTGATTCATGATTGTCAGGTACTGGCTCTATATACAGTAACTCCAAGAAATAGTAGATACTAGTAGATGGATGCTTCTCAAGTGGTTCCTACAGCGGACGAATCCACATGTTTGATTTGGCACAGATTTTGTGCTGGATGCCCTTCCCTCCACCAACAGCCACTCTGAGGCTCTGTTTGTCTGTCCTCCAGTATCTTATACATGTAAAGCAAATTATTTAACCACTACACAACAGAGCCACTCCAGGGAGAAAACTAAATCTTTTCAACTGATTTGTTTTTAATTATTATTTTACACTCACTTTGTATGGAATCTTATACATATTTGTCTGTACCAAAAAAAAATCTTTACTGCACACAAGAAAATAACTTAATATTAATTACGTTAAAATTACCCTACAGAGACTTTGTACTTGTACTTTGTCTGTTGGGCAAAAAACATCAAGAATTTCATTCATGTTTAAGGCTAAGTTAAATCACCCCCCCTTCTTGCAGCAGAGAATTATTCTGGGATGCTTATCATTGTTTTATTATTAGATCAGACGCTCTAATCACATGAACAGCAAATACTGCCAGATTAAAGGACCCAATACACCCTCGGGATGTTGTTTTGAATCAGTGAGGAGTCCACGGCACTACCAACCTTTTCCCTTCCAAGTCGGTGAACCATTTGAGGTTATCGGCTATGATGTGGTGATTCTTGCATCCTGAACACGTGACTATGACGACACCTTTGTGGTAAGCCAGCTTAGAGATCTTCTGCATGGATCTGGTGGAGCAAACCTGCGAACAGGATACAGTCTGCGTGTCATATACATGACTTTAAAAGAAAAAATAATCAAAAACTACCTCAACACAGTGTGCGTGCGCTACCTTGCACGTGTAAACGAGGTGATAGTGTGTTGACTGAATCTGCCCCAATGCCTCACTGCTGACACTCCGTGAAATTGAGAGTCCACGGTAACTACCAAGACGAGGTGTGCACCTGTAAGCGGGTGACAGAAGACGAAAACCTATGTTGTCCTGTGAAGAGAGTAGCCCTGTCCCGGCTGTGGTTGGACAGCGAGCCACAGCGCAGAGTCTGCGCAAAACTGAACGGTTACAGTGAGACCAAAGAGAGCGGCTGACCGCTCGCGCAGTGCTCGGAGAAGAACTGAGTTTCAGACACTTCTGTAAAAACATTTTCACGGCTGTGTTCAAACGGTAAAAGTCCCTTTTCAGTCGCAGATGAAATTGCTAATGATTTATCAACGTGGATGTTGTCGCACTCTGATGACATCACGCACCTAAATTTTCAAAATAAAATGCATTAAATGATTTATTTTTCCTACAAAGACAAACATATTCCTAAATGAAAGCCGTAACGTGAATTTCTTTTGGAGACAACTCAGTTATTTTTGAGATGTGTTTAGTGTGTTTCTTTGTTTTGTTTTTTTATTTACAATAAACATCTAAGCTGACAACAATGTTCACAATCTGGTCATCTACAGGTATTTTTGTGTAACTATTATGCTAATTCAGTTCAGGTCAACTCAGTTTTATTATTTATCAACAAATCACAGCAGCGAGGCCCTTTTTACGTTAAGGACCGTGGGAAGGTAAAACCTCTCTTTAACAGGAAGAAACGTGTCTATTTTATTGTCTTTCCATAAACCCCATTACGGATAACTCCATATTTTTATAGTTTATCTTCTCTACCATTTTCTTGAAGTTCTGTAAATCTTTAAGAAAAAAATTCACCATATCCCAAGAATTTCGTTAATTGAGTTTGAACCAAAATGTTAAACTAAAGATACAAGTGATCTATGGAATTATTTTTCTATCAATTTGAGAAAAAAAATTTCATTTCTGACTTTTGACAGCAAAAATAACTCCACAGCTATCCAACATTGTGTTCCATGATAAAATAAAGATTTAAATAGCCAGTTCAGCAGCACAGACAAACAGTCCAATAGTAAACAAGTATGTAAACATAAACTGAACATTTTAGTTTTCCTATCTTTCATTTTTTCATCATATCAATTTGTTGATAAATGCCCTTAATAGCTCTTCTTTCCTTTAACCAAGATAACCTGAGAAACACGGATTTTAGTAACTACATCACATCCACCTTTAACATTTAAACACATGCATTTCCACGCTCATGTAGCATGTTGCAGTTTTTGCTTACAATTACCTTGACCTTTGACCACGGAATTATAATCACTCAATCCAGCATTTGGTGTCCTACAGACTGGGACATATAGACATCCACACCTCAACCTGCAAGGAGGAGACATAAAGAAGTATTTACTATAAACAAGACGTTAGTTTAAAATAACCAAATATTAAGATGCATTAGCATTAAAAACATTGAACATTAAACAGCTGTTAATGAGCTGTAAATATAAGTAACACTTCTGAAACACAATGAATTTGTGATATGGTCTATGTCCACACCTTACTTCTTGATAGACCTTCATCAGTCAGTATAAGCAAATACTGATTCTTTTCCTGTTGTGTTAGTCCTGTAGTATGTTTTAGCTGCTGATTTCATGAGCATGATGCATTACTATATAATAAACATCTCAGATGTCTATATAGTTATTCAAACTACCCAAAGCTGGACCACCTAGCAGGTTCAAATTCTGTTTGCATACACTGAAGGAAATTCTAACAAAGTTCAGCTTCGCTGGCTAAGGAGCTAAACCTGCCAAAAACCTACCGCAAAGCCCTCCACAGCAAAGGTTGTTATTCATTTATGACAGAAAAAATAAAGTTTGAATTGCATTGATTATCTGGAGAGGTCAGGCATTTCTGTGGAGTCACTCACATGAGGGTCAATACATTCTTGAATGTCTCAGATTCAGATTTTGCACCTCTGGGATGGCCATTGTTTCACAAATCCAGAATCATATATCATATTATTAGCATTAACTGAGTAGTTCACAGACACCTCGTTGTTTCCCAAGGCTTTAGTGGGAATTGAAGCGGTAAGGACGCAATGTACAGGGTGGGCCATTTATATGGATACACCGTAATAACATGGGAATGGTTGGTGATATTAAAGTCCTGTTTGTGGCACATTAGTATATGTGAGGGGGCAAACTCCTCAAGATGGGTGGTGACCATGGTGGCCATTTAGAAGTCGGCCATCTTGGATACAACTTTTGTTTTTTCAATAGGAAGAGGGTCATGTGACACATCAAACTTATTGCTAATGTCACAAGAAAAACAATGGTGTGCTTGGTTTCAACGTAACTTTATTCTTTCATGAGTTATTTACAAGTTTCTTTTTGGTCACAGCGATTAACATGTCGAAGAGGTTAACACGTGAGGAGCAGATCGAAATTGTGTTGATATCTGGTGAACGCAGTAACCGGGTCATTGCAGCAGATTTCAATGCAAGACACCCTACGAGACCACCCATCTCCCATGCTACAGTTAGCAAACTGCTTGCTAAGTTTGGTGAAACTGGTTCAGTGTTGGATTTGCCAAAATGTGGACTCAAGAAAACTGTCACTAATGAAGAAACATCAGTCCTAGCTTCATTCAGCAAGAACCCACAACGTAGCACTCGCCGCATGTCACTGGAGAGTGGCATTAGTCGAACATCCCTTCGGCGGATATTAGCTACTCACAAATGGCACCCTTACAAACTCCAGCTACTGCAGCATCTCAATGAGGATGACCCAGATCGACGCACAGAATTTGCAGAATGGGCAAAACAAAAATTGGAACAGGACCCTCAGTTCACGCAGAAGATTTTGTTCAGTGATGAGGCAAACTTTTATGTGAATGGTGAAGTTAACAAACAAAACCACCGCTATTGGTCTGACACTAACCCACATTGGATGGATCCCTCCAAGACTGTTGGAACAACCAAAGTGATGGTTTTGTGTGGTATATGGGGTACAACGATAGTGGGTCCTTTCTTCATCAATGGAAACCTCAAGGCCACTGGATATTTGAAATTGCTACATGATGATGTGTTTCCCTCTTTATGCACTGAAGCTGGCACGTTCCCTGAGTTTTTCCAGCAAGATGGTGCACCACCACATTATAGGTGCCAGGTCCGAGCATTCCTAGATGAACAGTTTCCTGGAAAGTGGATTGGTCGTCGTGGGCCAGCTGAATGGCCCCCAAGGTCTCCCGATCTGACCCCCTTAGACTTTTATCTTTGGGGTCATCTGAAGGCAATTGTCTATGGTGTGAAGATACGAGATGTCCAGCACCTGAAACTACGGATACTGGATGCCTGTACTGGCATTTCTCCTGCGGTGTTGCTATCAGTGTGTGAAGAGTGGGAGAAGAGGGTTGCATTGACAATCCAACACAATGGGCAGTACATTGAACACATTTTCTAAGTGGTCAGAAACTTGTAAATAACTCAGGAAAGAATAAAGTTACGTTGAAACCAAGCACACCATTGTTTTTCTTGTGACATTACCAATAAGTTTGATGTGTCACATGGCCCTCTTCCTATTGAAAAAACAAAAGTTGTATCCAAGATGGCCGACTTCTAAATGGCCACCATGGTCACCACCCATCTTGAGGAGTTTGCCCCCTCACATATACTAATGTGCCACAAACAGGACTTTAATATCACCAACCATTCCCATGTTATTACGGTGTATCCATATAAATGGCCCACCCTGTATAACAAAACCTTTTACAATGTTCCAGTAGGTTGTGGCCAAGGCTGCTGCAGGCCTGTGGAGGTTAATTGAATGGCAATAAGCACAAATGACAAATGCACTGAGCTGTGTTGGTTAAGGGAAAGGTATGGATGTCTTAAAAGTAGAACTATCTCTGTTCACTATCTCTGTGATGGGTCCATGTGCAGTTTCTGGGTATTATAGTTCTTTGTTACTGTGACAGAGCAAGCACAGGGCTCACTTGTATGACTTGTGATACAGATGAACTAAATAAACACATTTCTAAACTAGAAGGTTTTAGTGCTGTGAAAATTTCTTATTGCATACTTGTCACATTTGTCACAAGCTAAGTTCAGTTTCACTAACTTCACCTATGCCTGATTACTGCCATACCTGTTGAATCAAAAAAACACTTAATAGTAATTGTCTGACAAAGCTAAGTAGGCTAAATAATCTCAAAACCCAACACGTTATGCCACAACCTAAAGAAACTCAAGGGCAGCTGAGAAAGTCATTCTCAGCCTGGAAATGGATACAAAGCCATTCAAAAATTGGATTATGTATTGTCTCAAGTTATCTTTGTCTGATATTAAAATTTGTTTGATGATCTGAAATATAAGCCTGACAAATATGCAAAAAAAAACCCCTAACAAATCAGAAAGGGGGCAAATACCTTTTCACAGCAAGTATTTACACCTTAAAATATATTATCTCTAAATGCTGTTTGTTTATTAACATGTTATGGACTGTACTATATGATATTCTGCACAAATCATCATTACAGGGAGGATTCATACCTTATTCATAAGCCCTCACTTTAGGCAAACATGTATTATTCAGTGGGAACAGTTACATCTAAAGTTTGATTTGAAGGCTTTTTGCATCTGTTCTGAAGTGAATATATAATGCTTGGAATGAGGTTGAGCACATTTCCGATAATATTTAGACTTGAGGTGCCCCAAAGTCAATCTGGGATGTGGTTGAACAGACACAAGCACCCCAGTCAGCTTAAAAATGGAAGAAATGGGACAAGTTCATCTAAAATTTTTGGAATGAACTACCTAAACTACCATAAATTTATATGCAAGTGTACCAATGAAATTAGATGCTGTAAGTGGGATAGTTATTAAAAATGTATGCACAGTTCCACCGTGCAATCACTGCAGAGATTTGTGGAAGAGAAAAGAAGAAATTGCTGGTGAATCAAGATGAGTGTGATTTTTTTGTTGTTGTTGCTATTTTTAAACCCTTAAAGTTACTGTAAATGTAAAAACAAAAAAAAACAAAAAAAAAGGGGGGGGGGGGGGGGAGAGATCACGTAAAGTATTGATTTGAATTATTATTATTAATTATTATTATTAATTACAGGACATTCTGACCAATGAGCAACGTGTAATTTTACACATTTATTTCCTACAATTTACAAGGCCAAACAAATGGACTGACAGCGTTTTTTCATGTACCAAAGGAGCCCTTCTTTATCATGTAGAAAAACTGAGATGAATGACACTTTTTATTCTTATCTTAAGATATGTTAAGTGTGTAATTACAATTCTTTACACTTACAGAAATGCAGACTTTCACTGGCCCACTTATGTTTAAAGAGGGCTGTAGTTCAGTTCAGTTCAATTCCGTTGTATTTAATTTTATTTCTATTCAATTCAATTCAATTTTTCAATTCAATTTTATTTATATAGCCCCAAATCACAACATTTGTCTCACAGACTTTATATTGTAAGGTAAGTGTGGGAAGGGAAATTTCCCTTTTGACAGGAAGAAACCTCCAGCAGAACCAGTCTCAGAAGGGGCAGCCATCTACTGGGAGTAGATATATATCTAACTTATTTATCTAATTTAATAAAACTTAAAAAGGAAAGCTAAAAGAAAATAGGGAAAAACAGAAGTGAGAGAGACAGAGCGAGAGTGAGATGAGAGGGTTGTGCTTTTATTTTGAAAAACTGTATAATTTCGTACTTTCCCCCGTCCCTGCTCGGACAGAGCTCTTTGTGGGAGCCGACGGTCCCGCACCGCTCTAGCCTTCTTGCGGGTTTCTTCTACCGTAGCAGCATAACGGGGCTCCGGCCTGATGTCCGAGCTGCCTCAGCTTCTGAAGCCTGTTTGAGAAATGTTTCACCAGAGTGCGGAGGAGGCGAGAGACACCAGCTTTAGCAAAACAGGTGGGTCTTTTGTTATTTTTCAGGGTGTTTGGTATATAACCAGTTAGCTGCCGCAGACTGCTAACTGAGCACCGACATGAGACATCGTTTCCCGTCCCTGCTCTGCTGACTCTTGCTGTGGAGAGGACCACCTAACTAAAGGTCGCTCTAGGGAGGTTGGATTACATGTAATTTTATCTGACTGTGTTACCGCCTCGGATTGATTTTTTCAAGCTAATGAAATATTCTCGGTCCTGTTTAAATGCATTTTTGTCCACAGCTGAAGGCCAGGCGGGGTGTTCTGGGATTTTTAGCTCAAACAGTTTTTTGCTGATAAAACACTGAAGCTATAAACAGCAGATTAAAACACGGAAGTTTTCCCATCAGCAGCCGCAAAGCATGTGCATGCAGTGGAAAACAGGAGAGCTCTGTTTTGTAACTCGATGTTTCTCGGATATTAAGTTCATAAGGAGCTGTTCTTCTTCTCATTTTTATTACTACAGAGTCACAATATACATGTAAGAGCTCTTATGATTTTATCGCATTGCTGTAGTAATATTGCCATTGGCAGGCTAGGCACATACATGTGGTTACAATGATTAATTTATAAGATCAGGATATGTCTTTATAAAGTAGTTTTAAACGGTTTATGTCTCAGACCTCTACTGTGAACATGTGTGAGAGCATGACATCACTGGTGTACATTCTTTGTGAGTCAGCAGTTGTTAGACCTTGTCCTCTCCATCCCTTGATTTGATGCCCCAGGGCTGGGCAGATGGGCTGAGATCGGAAGCTGTGATAATTCTGCTTTGTACAAATGGGCTGTGAAGAACGATCTCGAGTTTTTGGCCTGAATTTCTTTTCTTTTCATTTTCTTTTCTGCGTTCTAGGCAACAGTTTTGTGGTCAAGGACCTCTTTATAAAGTGTGAGTGGATCCATCAGTGGATTGTGGCTTTAGAAAACACTGTCACTGCTGATATGTAGTGCTGATGTAGACTAGCAACTCAACTGCCCCATAACACCCTTATGTAGACTTTTATCAGGATTTACTAAATATTAGCTAAAATGGAAAAATAATAACGGGAAACGAATCAGTGTCTTTGACTTGCTGGATCCAGATCACATAGTTATGTAGTTATTGCCACATAGCGCTGGGAAGTGCTGGAAAAATTGTTAAGTGCAGGGATCCTCCTTTGAAAAGCTAGAATCGGACCAAGGTAGGATTAGTCGGGGCGATTGTGGCTCAAGAGTTGGGGGTTTGCCTTGTAATCGGAAGGTTGCCGGTTCGAGCCCCAGCTTGGACAGTCTTGGTCGTTGTGTCCTTGGGCAAGATACTTCACCCGTTGCCTACTGGTTGTGGTCAGAGGGCCTGGTGGCGCCAGTGTCCGGCAGCCTCGCCTCTGTCAGTGTGTGAATGGGTGGATGACTGAGTGTGTAAAGCGCTTTGCGGTCCTTAAGGACTAGCAAAGCGCTATACAAATACAGGCCATTTACCATTTAGTCTTTTCATATATGATTTCTCACCTCATTATCTTCAAATAATACATTATTTGTACCACACAGTGTCAAAATATGGTGGAAAAAAGCTGATTTTTGTCGTTTAAAATTGATATTCAACTCCAGCACATTTGGAGCAACAAGCCTGGACTGGATGCTGTTGACACAACCCTGAGATCGGCGTGTAATACTTTCAACAACTGTGAACTGATGAAGGGATCCAAAACACACTGTTCCTTAGTCATCTCTGCTGTATGGTACATGATAACAGGGAGTAGAAGACGTTAGTAAAGTGATGCTCTCTGTTGCTTTGGAGGTCCTATAAATGTTTGCGGCACGTAAATGGAAATTTGTGAAGTAGTTGCCAAGGGAATATTGAGAGATGTTTCAAACACAGAGGAGTTTATAGCATGTATCTAAGTGAATGTAATAAAACTTCCTGCCTGCTGGCAGCACTGGTATCTGTCCATCTTTCTGTCCACATGTGTACAGTTGCAAGAAAAAAGTGCTGACCTTTCAGAATTAGCCAGAATTAATTAGTTGTGATGTGGTCTTCTGCTAAGTTACGCTAATAGGGCCATCATAATCTTAACTGGAAAGACACAGTCATGATTGAGATGACATTACTGTGCAAGTGTTGAACCACACCTCATTTCTTTAGGGGTAGCTTCTAATAATCTTAAAAGTCAATATTTGGTATGACTACCTTTGTTCTTCAACACTGCCTAAACTCTCATAGGTAGCTTTCTTGTAATTTCTATGGGTAGTCTTCAGGAATAGCTCTTCTGGAATTACATGCAATGCTCTTCTAGGATGTTTGCTGGTATTGCATCGTGGATCAAAATTTAGGGGCACTTTTGTGCTTTCATAATTCCATTAGTTTTGATAAGATTCCCAACACCCCTTGTTGAAATGCAACCCCAAACCATGACTGAGCCTCCACCGTGTTTTGGCTGTACATACTCCCAGTTGTACCCCTCTCCTGACCTCCTCCTATGACACTTTGACCCCAAAGCTTCAAATTCATCACTCCATAAGACCAGCTGTCGCTGATTTTTAGCTGAGCTCATATCTACCTCAGCTTTTTCTCCCTGTTTCCCTTCCTTAAAAATGGCTTCTTTGCTGCGTTTTTTTTTTTTTTCATTTTCGTATACCGCAAAATTATTTTTATGCCTGAAACTTCTTCTTTTGTCCTCCGCTTGTGCAATTTCTTCATGCTGACGTATGCCAAGTTTTTAGCTAATGGCTATTTGACAATCAACTTGGAGCAAAAATAGTAACGAACTCTCGAAAGATGCAATTTAAAATTAGTTTGTTGCTAAGTTGTCTGCTATGTGTAGACACAACACTCATTCATCCCTTGAGTTAGGTGCCTTGTTTATGCTTGAGTGGGTCAGTGTTAAGTGAAGTAAATAAACAAATAAATGAAAATAATTTCTCTAAAAATACTCGGATACTCAATCAATCAAAAAGCAGCCAGTTAGTTAAGAAAAACATTTTGAAAAACGTTCAGAAAGCCTGGAGAATTGTTGCTCATGACCACTTTAAACAGTTACAATAAAGTCTAGCTCCTTGGAAGCAACATTTAAAGAAATTCGTGGTGGCTTGAGACATGGGCTTATCTTTATTTTGTTTATATGTTTTGAATCCGTGTCCTGTTGTATGACCCAGCCTTTCAAAATCTTCTGCTCGTAGACTGCTGAATTAAACACAAAATTCAATTCAGTGTTTTCGATTGGAAAGTCTTCTGAACTTGCAAAACAGCTCCAACCCATAATGCTACCTCCACCCTGCTTCAAGGTTTGGATTAACAGGCATTTCTAATCAAATATAATATTCTACAAAGACGTCCTTCCAACATACTCCTCTCTGATGACTGTTGTATAGTTGTGGCAGACTTGTGATATGCTAGCTTTGCTGCATTATTTTTTAAGTTCTATTTGAAGGTTTTTGACAGCTCTCACTGTATTTGGCTTTGCATGTGCATTACCATCCCTTTTGGGTGATAGTAGTGTATTATATCCTTGCAAATGCCAGTAAAATACCAAGAAATTATTAAGGCATAACGTATCTAATTTTTTAATTACTATTTGAATATTCAAAAATCATAAAAGTTTTAAAATATCCAGCCTAGTTGAGTTGAGCTTTTAGCCTTAGTATAGAGTGCCCTTTTCCCTCAAAGCATGTTCTTTATCTTTGCCAACAAGTTCAACTTTGTCTCTTCTGTCTATTAAAAGTTTCTCCCAAAGGTGTCATGTGCACATTCAGTGGGCTTCGAATCACATTAGAGACATGCTGTCCATCGTTAACACCATCTTGTTCAGTGTTTTCTCATCATGGACACATAACAAAGATTATAGCACGTTTTTCTTTTTCCTTTTCTTTTTCTTTTGTTATCATTTGGGGTTTTTCTCATCTCTTTCACGATTGCATGCTGTGCTCTGATCTTTGCACTACACACACTCCTGTCCTGCGCTGCCTGTATGTGTACATTGATGATGACCTTAAGTCCTTAGAAAGTCCTTCAGTCCTTTATTTTTTTAAGATCTTTGGAAAGTTGTTGGTATTAAAGTATGCCTACCACCAAAAATCTATCCTAAGGAGAAGTAGGGAGTGGCACCCATACGAACCTGCGACTTATTCCTGTGGGATTTTAAGTTTAAGCCCCACAGGAAGAGGTTTTTTTTCCCTCACTGGAGTTCATTTAGTTTTCGGAGATTAGCTGTCAGATATTACTTAAAGCTACTTGGGGTTGCTTGGGGTTATTTTAAAGGAAAGTCCATTATATATTGCAAAAGAGGCATGTCCATTTGTTTTTGTGACAAACCAAATGGACACTAGTGTCCTTGAGGGAAATTATTTCTGGCTCTGTAATACACTGGCTGTTTCGGTGGTCAGGTTCACCTGCACTTCGCCTGCACAAAGGCATCTCTGTTTGAGAAAGAAAATCAGGAGAAATGTACTGCGGTAACATAGCAAACAAGAAACCTAGAACACAGTCACTATATTATCCTGTCTTGACCTTTTTTATTTTACACCAGGGATAGTGACAGGAAGTTCCTCAGAGAAGTCCTTGGTTGAAATTATTAGAGGGATGATTTTGGAGAACTGTAGTGTGGTTCAAGGTAAGCTGCTTGCAGACTGGTGTTTATTTTCCTGTGCCAGGATGAAGTGAAACAAACCTCGGATGTTCTTTTGAATTAAAGATATTAGTGGCACATTGTGACCTCACCGGATCATCCATTATTATTGTTAGGGTTATTTCAGAGCCTGGTGTGAAATTCTTGGAAGATCTTGGCAATTAGTTTATGTTACATGGAACTTGGAGTTTATATGAGCTTATTGTGGCAAACTTGTGATCTAAGCGACACACCAATGACTTCAAGACACGAAAGTGAAAATATGCAGCAGTTTCACTGTATTGCAAAACCAGAATTTCCATCTGTCACATTTTAAAGTTGAGCATGTCAAATGCTTTTGGGTATGTCATGAATCTTGTGGTACAGGGAAGTGTACACTGCATTGGAGTCAAAGATAGCCTGTTGTGGAATAACACCATCTGACTGGTTACAGTTAAGGGTATTGTGGCAGCTGTTGGGGCCTCAGTGTGCTGTAATTTCTGTGTTAAAGCAAAGCAGAGGCCTAACGAAGGAGGCCAACAGCGACTCCGCTGCCATTCTGGTTTGAACTGGATAAAAAACAATGCTTTTTTGTGAGGACTTGCGCAGCTATCTTCTTTCATAAGGTAGGGGGTGGTTGAACAAACAGGGAGATGCAGTTTTTGTTGTCTTTGATTCTTCCTTACTGTTATAAGAAAAAAAATAAGTAGTACTATTACAGTTTATTTGTTTTTTCTTCTACTATCAGATTTGTGTCCACATGAAACTTTATTTCTGTGTAGGAGGTTATACTTGGGCTAATATGATCCTTTAAAACATCTTGAATTGTGGAAAAAAAGCTGCTTTGACTGCTCTATTTTTTATTGTTCACTCTATTCTTATTTACTGTTTGAAAAAGATGCCTGATTGTGGTTTTTACACACATACTCAAGCCTCAGGAGTTTTTCACTTTGGGGGATTTGTGTTTTCGTGTGATCAGCAGCAGCTTTGTGTTCAGTAATGGGTTTAGCATCCATTTTCAAATTGTTTTTCTTGATTTTAATTTAAGTATTCCTGCTTGTTCGGATTGTTCACTTTTTGGGGGAAAACAATCAGGAAATATGTTTAAGATGGTTTTGCAGGATTTTACATAGCTTCTTGGGAGAATACATTCCTTCGTGGCCCTTTCTGTAAGGAGTAACATGTTAAAACGTATTCATTCTGAGAAAGGGCTACGTAGCAGTACAGGTGGAGACACCGAGTCTGTATGAACATGCCTGCTTCGGGGTCTGTGCTGCTATTGCCTCTGCAATGTGCTGTGTCCCATGCAAGATGCTCAGAGGATCTTTTGTTTAGTTGTAGGACAAATAGCTATCAGAACTATCGTGTTTTGTGTGTTTCTAGTCTTGTAATCTCCAGTTCTTTGCTCATAGGTGCTTGTTGGGCTACATCAGGATAAAAGGCAAATTGTAAGTTAGTGCTGCTTGTGTGTGTGGCATTTATTAATTTGCTGTCTGACTTTTTAAAATATTCACATCAATATTGACATAACATAAGAGCAAGAAGGCAAGACTAAAGCAAGCTTCCTTCTAATTGTGCAGTGTAAAATGAAAGGATTGTGTTTATCCTGCTATATGAAATGGTGATGTTATTATGGTATCCATTTAGTACTAATTTCAGTCCTGTGATATTCTCCAAGACACATTGTGACAAATATGTTTGATTGCTGTTGGGAATATGGGTTTCCACTGTATAGATGGTTTAATAATTTGAATCATATTTCATGCAAAAAAAAACAAGACATCCAAACATTTGCTTCTCCAGTGCACCATCAGACTCTCTCTGGTTTATGTATTTGTAAATTGACTGCGTCATAGTTTTGGAGTGTAATTTGTAAATGTATCCTTTCAGGAAACCGTAGTGGACATTCTTCAGTATTTCATGGCATTTTAGAAATAAGGAATGAGGAAATAATTAGAGGATTAATTCCTAATGAAAACAATGGTTGGCTATATCCCAGAAACTGGCATAGAAGCTATCAAAGAAAAACAGAGCTATTCAGCTGGATTTCATAAGGAAAAAGCTTAAAATATTCACAATCAGCTGCCACAGTCAGCTGCCAACAGGCAGGAATAATATTTTGAGTGTAATTTATGCAAAGTTTTGCCCCAAAGCATTAAGGTTTTTAAAACACAGTTTAACCTAACATGTCATGAACTAATCCTCTGTTGTCTCTGCTTTTTTAGATAAACCATCATGATTCCCGTCACAGAGCTCCGATACTTTGCTGACACCCAGCCAGCGTACCGCATCCTGAAGCCATGGTGGGACGTTTTCACAGACTACATCTCAATCGTCATGCTGATGATTGCGGTGTTCGGCGGGACGCTGCAGGTCACACAGGACAAGATGATCTGCTTGCCTTGCAAGTGGGTCGTTAATGACTCGTGCGAGGTCATGCCCATGCCGAATCTGACCACCCACTACGCACCGGAACCCAAAGGCATTCAGTATGACCTCGACCGACATCAGTATAACTATGTAGACGCAGTCTGCTATGAGAAAAAACTACACTGGTTTGCCAAATATTTCCCCTATCTGGTGCTACTCCACACTCTAATCTTCCTGGCCTGCAGCAACTTCTGGTTTAAGTTCCCCCGCACAAGCTCTAAAGTGGAGCATTTTGTCTCCATCCTCCTCAAGTGCTTCGACTCCCCGTGGACAACGAGAGCTTTGTCTGAGACCGTGGTGGAGGAGAGCGACCCCAAGCCTGTGGGGAAAATGAACGGTTCGATGGACAAGAAGGCCTCAAGCGCGAGCGAGGATGTTGAGGCCAGTGTGCCCATGCTCCAACGAACAAAGACCAGAATTGAACAAGGAATTGTTGATCGCTCTGAAACTGGAGTTTTAGATAAAAAGGAAGGGGAGCAGGCCAAGGCCCTTTTTGAAAAGGTTAAAAAGTTCAGAATACATGTAGAGGAGGGTGATATAGTGTACCGTCTTTACATACGTCAGACCATTATCAAGGTAATAAAGTTTATACTGATAATTGGCTACACAGCCCACTATGTAAAACACATCAGCTTCAATGTGCTGTGCACAGAGAATATTCAGAATCTAACCGGGTACAGCTCGTTTCATTGCGCTCATCCGTTAGCAACTCTTTTCAGGATTTTGGCCGGTTTCTACATCTCCCTGGTGGTGGTTTATGGACTCATCTGCATGTACACTCTTTGTTGGATGCTCAGCCGCTCCCTGAAACGATACTCCTTTGAAGCAATCCGCGAGGAAAGCAGTTACAGTGACATCCCAGATGTAAAGAACGACTTTGCCTTCATGCTGCACATGATAGATCAGTATGACCCTCTTTACTCCAAGCGCTTCGCTGTGTTTCTGTCAGAGGTGAGTGAAAACAAGCTGAGGCAACTCAACCTGAACAATGAGTGGACACTGGAGAAGCTACGGCAGCGTATCACCAAGAACTCCCAGGAGAAGCTGGAGCTGCACCTCTTCATGCTCAGCGGGATTCCAGACACGGTGTTTGATCTGATTGAACTAGAGGTGCTCAAGCTGGAACTTATTCCAGATGTTACTATCCCTCCAATCATTGCCCAGCTTTCCAACCTAAAAGAAATGTGGCTCTATCACACCCCGGCTAAAATTGAGGCTCCAGCTCTGGCCTTTCTAAGAGAGAATCTGAAGTCCCTCCACATTAAGTTCACTGATATCAAGGAGATCCCATTGTGGATCTACAGCCTGAAGAATCTCAGAGAGCTGCATTTAACCGGGAACCTGAGTGCTGAGAATAATCGTTACATTGTCATCGATGGGCTCCGAGAGCTCAAAAGTCTCAAAGTGCTACGGCTTAAGAGCAACCTCACTAAGCTTCCCCAGGTGGTAACGGATGTGGGTGTGCACCTTCAGAAGCTCTCCATCAACAATGAGGGCACCAAACTAATGGTGCTCAACAGCCTGAAGAAAATGGTCAACCTGACTGAGCTGGAGCTCATTCGTTGCGATCTCGAACGTATTCCGCACTCCATCTTTAGCTTGCACAACCTGCAGGAAATCGACCTGAAGGACAACAATCTGAAGACGATAGAGGAGATCATCAGCTTCCAGCACCTGCACCGCCTCGTGTGCCTGAAGCTGTGGTACAACCAGATTGCCTATATCCCCATTCAGATCGGAACACTCACCAACCTGGAAAGGCTCTATTTGAATAGGAACAAGATAGAGAGGATCCCCAGCCAGCTTTTCTTTTGCCGCAAGTTGCGCTTCTTAGACCTGAGCCACAACAATCTGACCAGCATCCACCCAGATGTGGGCTTCCTCCAGAACCTGCAGTATTTTGCAGTGACAGCAAACAGGGTGAGTAGCGAAGAATTTCTTAAATTATTCATTGTAGTAAAAATTATCAAGTTCTCTCATTCTGCAGTCATGTTTCCACCCCTTTAACTTTCTCATAGATGTTATTAAGGTTAGCTTAAAAACCCGATAAGTTGTTGACAAAGGTCAGCCATTATAAATATCTACATGTTCCTGGTGTAGAATTATGCCTTTGAAGATAACAGTAGGACTGTAGTGCTTCCCATACAAAGACTTTACTTAGGTGGACCACCCAGGTATATTGACAGCTGTCCAAGTCTTTGTCTAAGGGCGCTTTTATAGTTTGTTTACGCTGGTCTAAATTAGTTGATGAATTTGTAAACTTGTAGCTTTTTCCTGTGGTTTGGCTTCTTTTCACACACAAAAAAATCCAAGTGAACTCCAAGCGGACCAAAATGTGTCATTGCTATGTATTTATTACAAAGTGTATATGGTATTATTTGTATAATGTGTCGCTTTTCTCCACAAATCTAGCCTCCCTCACTGTGTTAAGGTGGCAGATTAGCATAAACTTGGTTATTTTTCATTAACATGTTCAATCATGCTAAAAATTTACAGTTGAATTGAAGCCTGTGGTTTCTGATGAAGGAGATCATTTAAGCCTTAACTCAGTTATTTGCTCTGGGGCATTTCATTCACATTTGTTTACTGTGAGAATTTAAAGAAACACTTGGTGAATTCTCCTGATAATACTGTTTTGAACACTGAGCATGCATATAGCATCATGTGTTTTTCAGTAAAGGTTATTATTACTGCTGTTTTACTAGACTTTCTACTGCGCTTGCATGCTGAAAATAGCTTCCAGCAGGTTTGTGTGCGGCTACAAATAGCTCCATTAAATGGGTTCCTTTTGATGTTTCGGGCTCTCTGGGCCTCTTTTCCTAAAAAATCCTCTTTAAACTTCCAGCACATTATCTATCCAAATAAAAAAAAAAGGTTTTTAATGTTTAGAAGTTTTTAACAGAGTGTGACTGCATTGTTGTTTTCAAACAGAGGTTCATGGTACACAAAGTAAACTCAAGTCCTAAATTTGTTCAAACCTTTTAAGTCTTTAGCAGATATGCACAAATTGTGAAATTCTTTGCCTGTATCACATTCGTAAAATTCGTAATCAGATGTAAAATTGTTCTGTCAACCCGTAGCTTTATTGTTGAGTGCAAAACCCATGGGACGTGGGAATGTTTTTTTTCCACTAAGCTTTGAAAGACCTGGTTGCATACATTGATTGGTCAAACACATGAATGTAGTATCGTTTTAAAAAATCCGGTAAGATTTGACTAAAACATCAGCTGTCTAAACATCAGCTGTCCTCTGCTCGGTTGATCCTGAGTAATAGGACAAGTTTCTTTGTTAATAGCTAGCACTCCAGCTACCTAAACTAAGCTGGTTAAAAATGCACACAGTAGTTATATTTAGCAGAATTGTGTAATAAGGCTTTAACAAAAGATCCAAGTAATCTAAAATGATGCCTAGATTCTGTTTACTGGTGTGATACTCAACTCTCAGAGCTGGCATCCAAGAACAGCTGAAATTAACCAAACCTGGCAAAACATTTGAACCAATCAAGTCACATTTAACTCAATGCTGTTTTGGAGGTGGCAGCAAGAGATTCCTTGTCAGTCGCCATTACAGATGCTTTATTTTATGGTTATCATAATTAAAATAACCCAGCTGTTTAAAAGTCTTTTATCTCGTTATTAACCGTCTTTAAGTTGCTATAGTAAAGGTTGGATCTGCTCATAGCAGTCACCAAAGTTGATACTGGCCTACACCGTGTTCACCCATATATAACTGCAGGCCTAGATTTAACCTAGTTTTGATTTTGTTCCTGTGATCCTGCCTGTTTGTCGTAGTTTTAATTGGTTAGCATCTGAAAATAATGTGATCTACAACTGAGCTGCTTATTATGTGAAACATGTTTTGCTTAGTAACTGCCTTAGCAGGCCAGGGTAACTGCAACCTCCTCCTTTCCTCTCCATTTCAGATTGAGACGTTGCCCCCAGAGCTGTTCCAGTGTAAGAAACTTCGTACTCTGAATCTGGGGAACAACTGCTTGCAGACTCTACCGTCACGTTTTGGGGAACTGACCGGGCTGACTCAGCTGGAGCTGCGAGGGAACCGTCTGGAGTGTCTTCCGGTGGAGCTTGGCGAGTGCCGACTGTTGAAGAAGAGCAGCCTGGTGGTGGAGGAGGACCTGTTCAACACGCTTCCCTCAGAAGTGAAAGAGCAGCTGTGGAGGGCCGATAAGGAACAAGCCTGAGCCGAACCACTGTGGATAGCTGCAGAGGAGAGAAGTTTGATCAGAGGAATGAAGAAGCAGTGAAATTTTTTGAAACTTTGAAGGAGATGCAGCAGTTCTGGCCCAACAGGCACAGGAAAGTGATGGCTTTTGGAATTGTCTCATGCCTGTCAGTGGAATAATCTCATAACCTAGCTTGGCGATGAAAGGTGGTTTGGTATTGTGGCCTTTCAGTGTTTCCTCCAGGTGATGTTGAGTATGCATGCCACAATAGGAACTGTCCAAAGCAAACCCGTTTATTTAAACTTTGCACGATTCAACCTTGCCAGTGATCTACATGTGCTGATTATCACTACTTTACTATCAACAGGAAATATGCACAGAAGAGTGTTAGCCTGATGTTCTCTGGCCTCGAGACTGAAAATCACTTTTGAGTTTTATACGGTTATATCTGCAGATGAGGTGCAGCGTGCCTCACTGTGCTAGCAGATGTAATTGAACGAATTACAGCGCAACTGATAGCCGATGTGTTGAGGCATGAAGCTTTGCCGTGTTGTTTTTCCTTCTGGCTTTCTTTATGCTCGACTTACTCTGAGGCATTTTTTTTTTACGTAGACAAAATGACTTGATGAAGATTAGCAAATCATCTCACGGGTGATCTCACAGCTTAGGCCTTAGCTCAGAAGATGAACTTCAAAGAAACAAAGCTGTCAAATATTCAGTGGAAACAAATGGGAACACACTCTACAGTTCAATGTCTAAATACCCTGCAGTTGTTAAACTATAACGTCAGTCTGTGAGGCAGGCTGTTTGTTAACTGCCTAGGAAGTTATGGTGGACAAATCCATCTTTTTTCTTTGAATCTTTTTGTTTCAACGAGCATTATACTTTTTTTTTAGTGTGTTACTTTATCAGATTTAATATGACACCTTGTAATGTGTTGGGAAAAGACCAAGAATTTAATCTGGTGTACTTTTAAGTTGTACCATACATTAGCATTACGTTTGGGCCTGTGAGAAGGGCTGTTTTATTGTGAATAATGGAATGCAATGTTATGCACAATAGACGTGTAGTTTTGGTTTTGCATTTATTTTAAAAAGAAATTGTCAACACTATACCCATATTATTGTTATTTTCTTTGCTATGTTGTAATTACATGTAATTATGTGAGGTTAGTTGTCCTTGCATTACAAGTCACAGCGGATTTCTTTTTGTTTTGTTTTGTTTTGGGTTCTTTAGTTAAAATTGATATTGATATACCTTTATTAGTCCCACAAGGGGAAATTTCATAAGGCTGCCGACCTATTGCACGCAATGGCGGCGCCATCTTATATGGAGCATAGATACTGCTAATCACACATCGAGCAGATAATACACTTAAAAAATGAACAAGAATGAAGGTACTTTTTTCTTCTTTTCTTTATTCCTCTTTTTTTTAATGCGCCATATGATTTATGAAGCTTTAGTCAAGCTTTACATGTGTGGGACTCCCAAAGGAAATGAACTTCAGATGTGATAATGGAAAGTTTAGATACTTCCTGTTTGAGAAGAGTTGAGTCAAGCTTCTAAAGCAGACACTTATATGTAATCTGTTTATCTAAGTGACAGATGAGGACAAACAGGAAATGGAAAAGTGGAGAAACATTTAGATCAGACAACAGAAGGGAAACATTTGTAGAGAGAGGGAGAGAGAAGACGAACATGCAATATGTGATTCCCACCATCTATGGACCAAATTAATGTAACATGCGTGGTTTGCTTGAAACACTTTCCTTATTAAGGCCTTTGGATTTAATAGCATCATTTGGACTAATTCTGCCATGTTTACCCCAGCCAAGCATCTCTTGCAGCTAATATGGCCTTAGATTTTACAAGCTTTATACCCCAGGATTGATTGCAAACATCACAAACTTGGCTCGTTTTTTATTTCTTGTGCTGTAAAATGTATAGCTGAAATATTTAATGTGTTTGTTTCATGTGTACCGTATTCTTCCTACCTGCTGTTTTTCTCTTTTGATTCAAGCTTTTTAAAGGAAGGTTAACTCTAATGATACAATTATACCTTTGTTCACGGTATATTTTGTTTACTGAGGCCTTGACTGAATCCAAATGTCCTTGTAGGGGGAGCTAGTAAAGCGCTCCCATGCGGTATTAAAAGGCAGAAATAGGAGCTTTAGCTTTATGTGAGCTGACGAGCAACTAGTGCTAACATTGCAACAGAGATTGCAGATGGAAGCAAAAAGGAAATAATGCCAGAGAAACAGATTCATCCACAGGAAATCTTAGCTTTCCTAGAAAGGATTGAATGCTTAAATTGAATTGCTTGCATACTGCGGGATAAACGTGAGCAGTGCCAAGTATGCGGATAGGGCCTGTTGGCCTGCCGGCCTGCCAATCAATCCACAAAAGTAGGCAAGTAAATAATGCAGTAACATAGAAATGTCTATGATGTTCGGCTATAACTGGCAGTTTACTCTGAGTTAGCCCATCTAGTTCTGATTATTGATTGTTATTATTTTTTTAAAAACAATGTATCATGTTGTTCTTCATTGTTGCCAATACATAGCATTCCTGTTATTGCTAATTAAGGTTTTTATTTCAGGAAAGTGTCACTTTCAAAGCATTAATAACTGGCCTTAGTCAACTTTAGGTTGTCTGTAAAGCTTTCTGTTTGCACACAGCACTTAAGCAGTGTACAGTGGTACTAATGGCAGACAGGGCCTGACCGATATCGATACCGATATTTGGTGACTTAAAAAGCCAATACTCGATATTTTTCGTTTCTCTTTCAAACGCACTAAACATAAACAAATTCTCCTGATGTATTTTATGTGTTGTTATTTATTCACCTCCGCTCTGCTGGGATCAGGCGGCTGTTGTGTTTGCGTCGTTCCAAACACGCGTTGATGAAAGGGAAGTTGCAGACTGCCCTCTGGTGGACAATCTATGCAACATCAACACTCATGACATGGTTGAAGGATGTTTCTCCTGTCTCTTCTCTTTTTAAAGTTTTCATTTATCAACAACACTGTTGTAAATGCCAATACCTATACATTGGCGAATAGCTAATATCGGGCAATAATATTGTTGTGTTCTAATGGCAGACTTTAAATTTACAAAGCCCAAGGATAACAACTGTATGCACATTTTTTTGTTATAAAATTTTAGCCTTAACATGTGGGTCACATCATTAGTTCTGGGAGTGCAGACATATATAAAAACCTAAATTATTTCCTAGTAGAGCTTGTATAGTCAGTATAACTCGCGAAGATGGATGGTGCTCATTCGCACTCTCTCACACTACTTTGTCAAAATTCCCATGAATATGCTTTTATCTGGTGGTTTGTTTGTTTTTCGTGTGTATGTTTGGACACATATGCACAAATATTATGGTGACGAGTTGCCTTGGTCATTTTTGTTCTATCCTTCGAGCTGTGACTCTACAGTCCTTCACCGCCACGTCCCTCTGAGTCATGCGTCTAATTTTCAGCCCACTCCCTTTTCTGTTAGTGAATCAGGTGAAGGTCCGAGGAAAAGGTCAGTCAGACATTCCCACGAAACCAAAAGGAGGAAGTTTTGATGACTCATACGTGCTCCTTGGTTACAAGAAAACTCTAGCAGTTTCAGATATAGTCTCAGCTCATTTTCACCCAAACACATTGAGTCAGTGCGTATAAAAGCTTTTCTTGTTTTTGTTCTTCTTCTTTTTTGTTATTTTCCAGCTTTTCCCAATTCCTTTTGTGTGTTTCTAAATTATGTATCACTTAAGCAATGTTTGTGTGAAGCAGTGTGACTGGTCAGTTTATTCTTGCTCATAATCATTCATATTGCTGCTGTCTCCCTTTGGACACTGCTGTTTTTGAATAAACAAAACAGGACTTCACAACTGAGCAGAAACGACTCTCGACAATCTTGACTTACTGTAAATGGAGGTGAGCTCACCCTCCAGTGTGGGCATTGTGTACATCAGTATATCATCTGTTAATATTTCCCAAGATTGTACATTTCCAGACAGTTTCATTTCCTTTTCATCGACCTAGATTTTTCTTAAACTGCCGTGGTTGCATTATATTTCTGCCTATGTATGGAACATAAATCATGATTGTATTTGCTCTGTACAATTCATCTCTGTATTCTGATGCCTGTTGATCAGGGAAAACGGTTCATTTCCATCCATTTCATTTGAAACCATGTGTGCGTTGATACCGGAAGGAACGCTTTTAAACCTAAGCAGCGATCACGTTAAATGTAAACTAAAAGTTGGATGGACGGACTTGTTTCACTCAGCACTGTCTGTATCACAAGGCCTTTTACTAATTGTTGCCAAGTGGACTGAACACTGGCTTTTTAAGTGGGACGTCTGTAACAATGGACAACTGAACTTTGCCTAATGTTCAGGCTCTCCTTTTGTACCATTACAATATATGAAAATAAAATTCAAGTTAAAATTCTGTTTCTTGAGTGCGTTGATGATTGTTGGTCAAGTCCTGAGCGCTATGTTTGTTAGACCTTTGCTACTACTGACATCTGACTTGCCTTTCTCTTCCTCGGAAGTGGAACATCCAGAGTATGCAAAATCATTTTTAGCAGCACACTGTGCTGCCACTGACTAAGAGAAGGACAATTTGTTGTCAGTGTTCGCCCTTTGCTGCACTTTTTGTAGGAAAGGTTGAGATGACCCTTGTTTGTATCCACTCTTACTAAACAGTTTTTTCCTTCTCTGATATTTTTTTAGCACATTGTAAGTAAAGATTATAGTAGTTTTCTACTTTCCAGTCCTGGTAATCATCTTGTGATTCTTTTAGAGAGATGTATTAGAGTAGAGTAGTTGTTCTCAGTTTATTAAGTAGAATTACGGTTACATGCGTACATGGCTATATTCAGCAGTGTGGGAATAGCCAGACACCCCATGATACTTCACTTATGATACAGTATTTTGCAGTTTGCAAAGTATTGCAGTAACATATAAATTATGTCTTCAAAGTTAAACTTTTTCAATATCTGTTTTATTTAATTAAAATGTTTTAATTCATTTTACATTTTTTATTTTAAAAATGTAAAATGAGACAGTCAAGCACACCAACACTAACAAAAAAACAAATGTTGCCATATGTAGGAGTCAGTCGGCGAACAAGTTGAATGAGGTCAAGTTGGCAATTGCGTGAAATGTTGATATTGTGATAAATCATCAAAGCTCACATTTCTTTTGCTGTCTAATTCATATTTAACTAATTTATTAAATTTTCGCTTAGCAGTCTTTCTGTTCTAAAGGAATACAACCAGAATACAACCAGCTGGCAGCCAGCTGAGCCGAGTCCCCTGGAGTTGACAAAGGGCCATTCAGACTGATGGCGACATGTTGGTAATCTGTCTGCAGTCAGAAATAAGACAGCAATTATTTTCAAAACTTCAAAAATTTGTCTGAGAGTAATTGCAAACAGTGCAAGTCAGACTGCAGTTGTTAAATGAAATGCAATCATCAGGCAGCCACCGAAGTGTTTTTTATAGATGGCAGGAGGCTCATGTCCTACTCGTGTGACTGAACCATCTGCTTGCTCTGAGTTAGGAGGCTGCTTTGTAACCCGTACCTTGGCATTATTGAACAAGTGTGGGATCATCTTGACAGAGATTGGAAAAAGAAAACAGTCAACATCCAAAAAAGAGCTGTAAATGTCCTGCAAGGAACCTAGAGAAATATTCCAGAAGAGTATTTAAAGAAATTAGAAGAAAAGCTTGACTGTGTTAAAGGATAAATGTGGTCATACCAAATATTGAATTTCAAACTTGTTAGAACAGTACAAACTGTTTCCTTTATATAGTGTATTTCTATGTGTATTTGTACGTATTTCAGTAAACAGCAGAACTGTGTGTTCAAAGCATTTATTAAAGCATTTATTCTTTTAATAATCATCTAAAATTCACCATTTCTCAGATACTTCTGGTGAATAATCATGATGCAATACATTGAAGTATAGTAGGTAGAAATCTGCTCATGCATCTGTAATAACAATAATAAAATGACTGTTGGTGGCTGCTTTGCTATTTTTACCGAAGTAAAATCTATAAGTAGGCCTCCTTCTTTCACCTCTACTTGCAACCCCCTAAAGCAAGTCCCGACTTGGTGATTGGACAAAATGAGGACATCTATTCTGTCTCACAAGACAGCAAGAGATGGACTGAAAGAGCTTCCAGTACCTTTCAGGTACTGGAAAGCTCTTTCAGTAAAAGCCAAACATGCTTTTATTTGAACTTTATTCACATGACTGTTCTTAGCATATCATTAGATTTAACCAGTAGTACTTAATCATATGAAGTACAAAAGGAAATGTTTGGGAAATATATTTTAATATAATTAGCAATAGTGTTATATAAGAGTACTCTATTGAAAGCATTGCAAGTTTATTTTAAATTTTTGTTTTGTGTTGTTATTTAATGCATATAGCACAAAGGGCCGCCAGTCGGCGCTGTGATTCACATGTTTGTTTACATCAGCGACATGAGCGACACATAGTGGTCATTCCATGTTACTACGGCGCAGTGTAAGAGTTATTGGCTGTATCCCAATTCAGGGTCTGCAGCCTTAACGGTCCACAAGGGCCGCATACTCAAAGACAGCTAAGACCGGAAGGGAGAGGCTTGTGAAATGGGATGGTCTACGATCGCGCTGCCCAGGTTGCCTAGCAACCATGATACTAACCGCTGGAAACCTTTCATACAGCTTTGTTTGACAGAAATGAAGGAGAAATTTTGTTAATTTGTTTGTTTGTTCTTACATGAGCTTTGTTTGATTTGTTGAGTATCTGAGGCTGAAAAACATGATTGTTGGGCTTCATTTCTGTACTGAACAGTCATTTTAAGATTAGTTAGTAAATAACAATTAGCTAATGTTGTTTATGAGACTAAAGTCATCTCACTTTGGTAATGTAAATATAATATGGCCAATATATTTATTATTATATTAATCATTATTAGTTATTACAGTGAGCTTGAACTCTGTGTCATTCACTGAGCCTCAGTAAAGATTCAAGTTGCATCTATTCAAATTTCCTATCGCCTTAAATCTTCACTTAAAGACAAGTATCTTTGACAGTGTATATATAGATGTATTATATATAAGAGACAAATATTGTTATTTTAATATGTTGGCATTACTAAATTTGGCTCAATGCTTATATATATGTGTAAGAAGAAAATGTATGAGCTGTGATAACTGTTTCTAACTGTTTGTAAAGAATAGACTGATATATTAAATATTCCTTTATTGGGTGAGAAAATCAGACCATGTCATAACTGCTTATGTCATACAGAATAGATATCAGAGCCTTAAACAGGCTGACTTCTGCTAAATGGGTCAAACTGGGCAGAAAGTATACAAACACATAACATCCTTATAGAATATGATGTAACACTATAGATCAACTTACCTCAGAATATATAAAGCATATAAACAATTACAGTAATATGATGCAACAAACACAGCAGTACTACTAATCCAAAATACTCAAAGCTTCATAGAACTGAAACAAACAATTATTTTTAGCTCCATTCTGCTGCTGATACATACTTTAGGTTTCTGAACATTAAACTTGTTGCTGCCTTTCATAGTGTGTAACTCGAAGGCCCTGAGTACTTTCTCCCACACTGAAAACACTGGAATGATGAAATTATTTGAACATTACCTAATAAGACTGATTCAGGACAGACAATTAGTTATTTTAAACTTTTCTAGCAGTCATTCACAAACAGGGAACAGTCTGTCTATTCTCTCCATCTGTCAGCTGGCGCTGGCTCTTCCTCCTCCTCTTCCTCACACACTGCTGAGTTTGTCCTGGTGGATCATTGGGGGTGCAAAGCCTCACAGATGATGTGCGGCAGTGGGTCCCTCAGTTTGTCCTCACTCTGGACACTTGCAGTCATCACACATGGAAATCAAATGTGTGATAAGCTGCAGGATTCAAACACTAGTGTAACTTATAAACACATGTTCATCCTTTTATTCCACAATCAGAGAGAAAGAAACAGAGAGAGAGTGCAGGACAGACAGACAGGTGGCAGTCTCAGGTGTATACACTGCTACAAACAGAAGGATTTAGTGTTTGTGTTATTACGAGTGCTAAACAAGAAGAGTTCCCAGATGGTACAGTGGACACATGTGCGACTGCTGTGATTAAAGCATCTTTCTTTCAGCTTAACGAGTGAACCGTCAGCTCGTTCAAACACACGTTAAAATCCGTTTGGCTCGACACCACCGAACAGAGGCAGCAATATAACATAGCTAACATTAACAATGCAGTGAATCCTGCTTGTGCCGTGATATTCAGGACTGCAAACCGAGCAGCATCACTGACTTTCAGCCTTTTGTGTTTGTGGATATATGACTGACTTTAATTATCCACAAATCATCACATTCTCTGTAAGATTAAGGTCAACTATCGAACGTCCTATAAAGGCTTTAAAACAAAGTAAATGCTGAAAGTACAAACATCGCTAATGTCACATAACTTTGCCGACATGTGGCCAACAGTAATGTTTTAATGTTCTTCATTATTAAACATTTGCACACAAATAAGTGGCATAATATTCAGTACTTACTATTTGAAAGTTTACTCTTTGGCCGCTCAGCTTCCAGCTTTTTCGGCAAAATTATCCACACCCACCGCCGTGCTATGAAGTCTGGGATATGTTGGGCCATGAAGTCTACACCGCTACATCCTTAAAATTAAGGGAAATGAAGGACGCATTTGAGGGACGCATTTCGAGCAGCCTGTCAGTGTGCTCTTGTGTCACTACACAGCCTCTGAATTGGGACAGCCTTTGTCGCGTCGCTGTGACGTAATCGGCCTTAATATGCGGCCTCTAAGGCTGCAGACTCTGAATTGGGAGACAGCCAAAGGTCCAAAAATCCTATTACGGTCTCTGTATGATAACACTTTAATTTAAGTAGACACGTCACGTGGTCGGATACGAACAGGCTGTGCTTCAACCAGGGGGAGAGACTCAGGCGCATCGGTCCCGTGCAGTGGATTTCTCCCAGCGGAACGCCATGGATTTTATGACAGATCAGGATGTGCAGAGGGTGAGGATTACTTTCACATACCGATGAAAATGACATGAAAGTGCAGTTTATAGTTACATTACCAATGCTCAGTTAAATAATTAGCAATTTGATCACTGTTTGCGTCGAATAGAAAACAGTTTTACTTTTGCAATGTCAGTTGTGCATCAGAAGCCTCTTCCGTATTATATATGGTAATAAGATTGTATTTTGTCGCTGTATTCAAATGAAATGCACATTTCCAGTTCATTGCACAACACCCTGAAGCCACAAGTGGTCTACTGACGTCAGCAAACGCCCCCTGTTTCAGCTAGGAAAACACCATATGTGCCCTCAGGAGTAAATTCCCCATTTTCCAACACTTACTCTGTTCTTGTAAGCTACAGAAAGGCAGGAACTAACCGAGGCCATGCTGTTGTCTTGTAATCTTGCCGTAGTTTGCAAGATTATAAGAGAATATTTATAAAATATATATGTACTTAAACTATCCGATGGCAACTATTTTTCAACACATTCTCTCTGGTTGGGTTAAATCCTACGCAGCAGAAAACAGAACAATGCTGCAGGGCGGACAATAATTAAAACATGTTTTTTTTTCCTCTTGTTGGATTATGATGCAGCTGTCATCCTTAAGAAATCAGCAACACAAGACACTCATTAGCCAAGAATAAAAAATAACAAAACTCACATATTTTATGCAGCTGTTTTAATGTAATTATGCAATTTTAAACTGGGAACCGGCCTTAATATGTAGAATGTGTTTCACTCATGGCTGTGAATTAAACTCTGGGTGTGACTTCCATTTGAAATGTGAAAGAGACCTTTGTGTGAAAAGCAGGCATGAAAGGTCATTAGGACGAGCCTCGATGCTTCAGTTATTGCTCCTTCTGTTCTGTAAACGGCTCAAACTGAATTTCCTTCGGCTTGACAGTACCAGGAGGATGGATACGTGGTTCTGGACGGGCTGCTGACCTCCCAGGAGTGTGATGAACTGAGGCAGAGGATGACAGAGATTGTGGAGCGGATGGATGTCCCCGAACACTGCCGCACCACCTTCTCCACCTACCATGATGAGCAGCTAAAAATACAGGTGACCCAATGACCAACGCTGCACAGGATCTTTAACACTGTCAGCTTTCCTTTGAACAATGTTTCTTTCACATGCTTCCAATGACATCACCACTTGCAGATGCAGGTAAGGCAGCTGAGTGCTCTCCCTCCTTAGTGATTACACCCATGTAGTCTTTCTACAAGTTAGCTTCACATTTACAGTTATTTGCCTCGACCTCTTTGACCCTGCAAGCAGACTCTTATGTCAACAGTGTAGTCAGTGTCGGTGTCTTTCCCCTCTGACCTGCAGGGAAATGCTGACTATTTCATCACAAGTGGAGATAAGATCCGATTCTTCTTTGAGAAAGGGGTTTTTGATGACAAAGGTGAGTTCCAGTGAAATTCTTTCTACACTGTCTTTCATTTCTCATGCTGTGAAACTCCAAAATGAGATGATGCTTTTCTCACCTTGCAGGGGAGTTTATTGTACCCAAGCAGCGGTCACTAAATAAAGTTGGACATGGTGAGCTTTTGGGGTTTTCCAACAGCACGTAGCCTATAAACTGTTGCATAAAAATCTCCTAACTGCTAGGTTTTTTTTTTCTTTTAGCACTGCATGCCTATGAGCCGTTGTACGAAAAGGTTACACATTCGCCCAAAGTCCAGGTGAGCTAACAGGTTGACGGAGTGAAAGAATGATTTACTGAGTCACAGAATAACTAACTGTCCAATGAAATGTCATTCTCCTAGGGCATAGCTAAAAAGCTGGGCCTAGTGAGTCCTGTGATTATCCAAAGTATGTTCATATTTAAGGTAAATGGCCTTATACTGTTAGACAATGCTACATAATGACTTATTAAAACGTAAAGATTGAAATAAGAACCTTATCTTTTACAGCAACCAGGCATCGGTGGGGAAGGTAAGATTCAGCAGAATATTTTTGTCAGTAATGAGTACACATTTCCCATCACATTTTTTAACCAAAGATCCCTTCTTATCCTTATTTCTGTCTCATATTAAAGACACTCAAATTTGGTATAAAAACACAAAGTAAAGTAAAAGCAAAAAAAACTGACATAAAAACCTTGTAAATAATGGAATATTTACACCTTGGCCACATTATTAGGAATACCGGTAAAATCTGTTCTGCCATGAATTTGTTGATGGTAGTTTATGTTAACGGGGTGCCAAAATACTGCTATGACATTTCATTCTACTGAAAGTGAGGCATGAAAGCAACTAGCCTAAACACAGGTTAGCATTATTCTAAATCCCATCAATATTTGTTTTGTAATGAAGCTGAATTTAAGTTGCAGTAGCAACCTTGTTAAAGTTTAAAAGGTTCAGTGTTTTCCAGATGCTGTATATATGACCTATTTTTCGGGAGGCCATCCCATGACTGAAAATGTTCAATTTCGAAATTTAGCCCTAAACGATGACAGAGCATCCACCATGTTTTACATCTGGTTATACGCACAGATTTTAGGTCTGCCACTTCTTTCTGTCCAGTTTCCTCAAATTTTTAAAGGACACACTGCACACTTTTGGCTGATAGCTGATTGGGAATTACAGTGTCACTGACAAAATACAGTTTTATGGAAAGGAAATTAGAGATTTATTTTGTGTCAGGCTTCTATTAACAAAGTAAATATGGTTCATCTGGTTAGTTAGATGCAAAACCTATAACAAAACCTTCAGTTTAGAGGTGGTTGTCTGTATACATTCATATAATTTTAAATTATATCCATAGCAGATTCTCGTGTGTTTCTTAGTGACTCCACACCAAGATGCTACATTTCTGTACACGGAGCCCCTGGGCAGAGTTATGGGGGTTTGGATTGCCCTGGAAGATGCTACTATTAACAATGGCTGTCTGTGGTTTATCCCAGGATCACACAACAGTAAGTATCTACCAGAATGTCTATATAGTGTATATGTTATCCAGCTACTGCTCTGTCACATATTTCTGAAATAGTTTTTAAGGTTTATTTATTGCATGTTATAATTTAATATTTTCTCTTTTTGCCCCAGGCGGTATCACTAGACGTATGGTGCGTACTCCAAAGGGCACCTTTCCCCTGACCGACTTTATCGGTAGAGAGCAGACATATGATGACGAGAAGTTTGTTGCCGCACCAGTGAAAAAAGGTCATTAGCATAAATCTAAATTTAGTCGGTGATTGATAGACGCATTTTTGAATTTTGTGACATTTTGCAACTGAAATTGTAAAAAAAAAAAGTTGTTGCTTATAAAGAAACTTTTGACCGTCGACAGCTCAGGATAGTTCACCTTAGATTAAATGCCATGAGTTTTTTTTCTTTTTCTGCACTGTTATAAAAATAATACACACCAACCACCATATTGACACATTTTTTTTTGTTTAAATTAACAAAAAAAAGTGACTTATCAAACTCTGGAGGTTCTGGTAATTTAAATTAGATGTGCAGTTTTCTCACATTTGGAGTCTTTATGCTAAGCTAAGCTAAGCTAACTGGCTAGCTGCTTTAAACATGCTAAGAATTACATTAATCTTTATATTCTCTACCTTGTAAACTAAGTTCAGTTCAATTAAATGTTATTTATATAACCAAGTCACAACAATGTGCTTTATAGTGTAAGGTAAAGAGACTAAAATATTAGAGAGAAAACCCCAACAATCAGATAATATCCTGTGAGCAAGCACTTGGCGGCAGCGGGAAGAAAAAACTCCCTTATAACAGGTAGAAACCTCCAGGAGAAGCAGCCATCTGCTGTGACCTGCAAAATGTTTTCAGGTCTTCAAGTCTGAGGAAATGCTGAAACAAAAACATGACTGTTAGAATAATTGGTCACAAAAGTAGAGTTAGCACTGCATTACTGAAATAAAGCTGTTCAAGTTGGTCAGCTGTTGCTCATTCCCTTGTTCAGGTGGTGTTATCCTGATCCACGGACAGGTGGTGCATCGAAGTGCTGAAAACACCTCTGAAGAGTCTCGTCATGTCTACACCTTCCACATCATGGAAGCCCAGCAGACCCGCTGGAGCCCTGACAACTGGTGAGACTTTGTGGGCTGGCCTTGTGATATTTCTTTTATTTGACTACATATTTCTGGCAAGTGATTGTCTCAGTTAACATGTAGTCAAATAGAGATGTTCCTCATTAATTTGTTTAATGTCAGTTTTGTGTTGATGCACATGTCAAGTAAACTTCAAATAAGCACAAATTTGTTTAGAGCAGCCCTTCTTTGTTTTCATACAACATATCTAGATTTGTATATGTCAGCATTTAGTTTTGTATGGAAAATCAGTGTTCTCTCATTAATGCAAACTTTATGAAACAAGATGCTCCAAAGAAATTTCCCAAGCCTGACCTGTCCATCTTATTTCCATCTCTTTGGTCCTGTAAGGTTGCAGCCCACTGAAGACCTCCCTTTCCCACCTCTCTACACTTGAAGGATTCTTTTGCATCCGGTGCTGCTCCCAAAGAATAACCAGCATCTATGATATTTTCATCAAGGAAAAAAAACTGTTTCATTAACTTCCCAAAGAATGGCTGTGCTTGTAATATTCTTCTGATAAAGGTAAAAGGATCTTATTACACAAGAAAACAATAGGCTGAATCCTGAGCTCAGCTTATTGTTCCTGTATCGATCGTAGCCAAGTGTTATTCATGACCCATGATAACATATAGAAAACATAGACATGTATAAATAAGATATACTGCCAGTCAAAAGTTTGGACACACCTTCTGATTTAATGGTTTGTCTTTATTTTTATGGCTGTTTACATTGTAGATTCTCACTGAAGGCATTACAACTGTGAATGAACACACATGGAATTATGTAGTTAACAAAAAAAAGTGAAATACCTCAAAACATGTTTTATATTTTACATTCTTCAACATAGCCACCCTTTGCTTTGATTGCTGCTTTGCACACTCTTGGCAGTCTCTCAATGAGCTTCATGAGGTTATCACCTGAAATGGTTTGTGTCCAAACTTTTGACTGGTAATGTAAATCCATCCATTTCTCTAAACTTGAACAATTTGGAGTCACTGGGCTACTGAGAGGTGGCTACAGCCTGGACAGGTTTACAGTCTATTGCAGTCTATTCACACCCACGGTGAATTTAGAACCACCAGTTAACCTAACTTACATGTTTTTGGAGTGTGGGAAGAAGCCGGATTACCTGGAGATCACCCACATAGGCACAGGGAGAACAGACAAACTCCACAGAGGTGGTCCCCAACCCCAATCATAAACCCTGTGCTGTCTGCAAAACATTTTTGTTAATATCTTAAACTTCCAGAATAGTTCTTCTGGGGGACATTCAAAATGAATGTTTTGATATGCTTTGCCACTCAATTCAATTCTGTTTATAAAGCACTAAACGTTTTATATTTATATAAAATATAGATTATATTTTAGGGTAAAGACCCTACAATAATGAAGAGAAAATCCCAACAATCTGATGACTCCCTATGAGTGAGTACTTGGCAACAGTGAGAAGGAAAAACTCCCTCTTAACAGGAAGAAAGCTTCAGAATTACCAGGAGCAGGGAGGGAATGCCATGTGCCACGGCCTTTAGGAAGTGATGAGGGAAGGAAGACCCAGTTGAGCATTTCTTTGAAATGCTGTACATCTGGGAAAGAGGCTTTGAGATACATTTTTTTCCTTGGTCATGTCAAAAGTGACACATGCTCATCACGTGTATAGTAACCATATATTTAAAGAAAGTCCAGGCCATGGATTAGCTGCCGTCTTCTCTGCAGGTTTCAGGCTGTTAACAGCAGCAGGTTTGCAGTTGAAAGACTACACCTAAATTTTCTTGCATGCCTCAAGAAAACAGCTCAACACCAGACTGATTTTGCAGCATGCAGCATTATAATTATGTTAACACTTGAAACCATGTTTTAATAACATTGTAATAAGTCTGTTAACTCCATATTTAACCAGCTTTCCTTCCTGGCTTTAAATAGACTTTATTGATATTGCACTTTTTCAGTCAAAACACTTAAAGCACACACACACATTCATAGGATTTTTTTTTTTTTTTTAAATTACATACTGTACAGCGCGTTTTCGATCACAGTCTCACACGCTGCTGATTTGGCTGCAGCAGTGTTGCTTTCATCCGATATACTGTGTTTGAAATTATTGCATTTTTGTGCCGTTTTGATTTGATCATCCTTGGGAAAATATACTGCTCTGCCGCCAGTATCTCGGTTTGACGAATTCAGTCTGTGCAACTGCTTAGCCAGTCTGCTTATGTCAAGTTATCACAAAAAGAGGGTAACAGAAGAATTAAACTAGTTTTATAAGAAAAAAAATTGCAAGCTTGGCCAATCTCTGGTAACCAGCATTTAGACTAATAATTTTTTCTAACTTAATTATAAATTTGCAGGAAAAGTGTTTTAAATTGTGGCTGAAAATGTTTTTTTAATTAAACATTTTTTTTGATCAAGTCTCCATGGAGATTTCACTGTGCAACTGACATTTCCACCCACCTTTATTAAGCATTTCTTCATCAGCATTGTCAACAGCTTTATTCTTGTGCAAGATCTTTTTAAATGATTTGTGCCCAAATAAGACAATGAATTCCTCCATTTATAGACAACAGCGAGCATCTCTGCTTTCAAGTATGTTCATTTTAAGACCCAACTTAAAATGAAAAAGACAAAGCTTTATGTACGTGTAATTATTAAGCACAGCATTCAAACTCCTCGTGTTAGTGTTACAAATCAAAGTGAAAAAGCGAAGGGATGATCTTTGTGTTGTTAAAATGCAGTCGCTCACATAGGTCCTACATCTCAATCCTCAAAAAACAAAACAAAACAACAACAACAACCCCCCCCCCCCCCCAAAAAAAAACCAAAAAACAAAACAAGCTTTGTTTGTTCTCAGATGTTCTGAAACATGCAATACTAAATCTTTCTTTCAAAATGTAAGAATGTTGGAAAAAGAAACACACCAGCAGGATCAGGCTAATAAACATCATCAGAACATTAAAAACAAACAAACAAACAAAAAAGAAACACTTCAGAATTTTTACAGATGAACTGAAACCAGCTCCATTTCCTTATCTACAAATGACGAGATCAAACCCAATAAAAATTCGAGTATATTGCTATAAAGCATATAAAACAATAATTTTGTAAAAGTTGCCAAAACGTAAAGGCCTGTGTGCATGGGTGTGGCCCAAAAGCATATCTACAATGTCCAAAAAAACCCCAAAACACTAAAGGCTCAGTATTACAAGGAAATGTAGATATTTAAGGGGTGCAGGGTCCCATTAAACCACAAACCGGTAAGCAAAGTTGATTTATCTGACAAAAATATATGCGGTAGGACAACCGGCATACACATTACAGTACTGCATTATCACATCAGTCTCATGCAGGAGCATAGTGTGTTTCTACCATATACAAGTATAAATCAGCCCTTTAAATAAGAGTTGAAATGGGCTGCCATGCTAGCGTCTACAGCTTCTATTATGGTAGGTTGTGTGTGATAGAAAATAGACTTCTTAAGGCAAGTATTTTCAGAAGAAACTTCTTCATATTGCCATCAGGGAGGCAAAAATAATAGTCTAGACGTGACAAAGTTGATTAAAAGACATATCAATAATTTAAAGTTAACTTATGTTCTTCGAAAGGCAATACAAGGCATGTATCTGTTTACGAAATAAAAACGACAGGACATTTTGTGTATTTCTTGCCGATTATAAAAAATGCTTCCAGGATTTCTATTTAAGAAACACTTTTTTTCCCCTCCACACTCTGCTAAACTGAGTCTCCCGTTGCATAATTTAGGAGCTGTTGGTGTCAGTGGCAGAGAAAACATACGCCACCTCTGTCGCAAGGCTCAGACTTGATCTAAAATGTTCTACTGGTCATTGGAAAGGATACTGAAAATGATTTAAAGACAACAGACTGTCATGCCAACACTGTCGCATGTAGAGGTTTGTCGATATCCTGGTCGGTTAATCTGACTGCTTTCAATCGCATTGTGCTGGTCAAAAATAACTACCGATCACGTCCACAGACTACGAAAGACAGCTTTTTTTTTTGTCCCAAGTTCACCACCAGAAATGGCTGAGAAACAGGCAGTGGATCTGCTTGTTTGTATGATCGGTCCATTCAAAGCAACAGGAGGATGAAGAGGTAGAGTGGAAGCAGCAGGTTGTCTATTTGGGAGGTGTAGGCTTCCAGCATGGCCACCAGAGTGATGGAGCCAACAATCCATGAGTAGGTGGTGTTCAGATTGATGCTGCTGTCAAAGATGAGAAACATGGCCACGGCGATGATCTGGGCGAACACAGATGTCGCAGTCCCCTCTAAGGTTTTCTTGGTGCCAGGCCAATGGATCTCCCCCATGGTACTGCCAAACACAGAGGCCACAGTGTCTCCAACTCCCACCGCGAGCACACCTGCGTAGGGCACCAGGCCACCCGCCCCTGGAAGTATTCCCTTAGGGGCACAGGGTCCAGGAAACAGCCAAATGGGCAAAGACATACCCAGTAGCAGGTAAATGTGGGTGAGGATGAGAGGCCCAGAGTCCCGCTCGTCCAGGAACAGAGTGAGCAACTGCCTGAGCAGCTGACCGAGAGGCCTGATTCGAAAGTAACGCACATATTCCAAGAACAAGAAAACCGCCAGGCAACCCACAGATGCCACGTGGAGCAGCTGCCTGTCGTAGATCAACCCTGGAATGTAGGTGGCCACTACAATCAGATGGAAGTACTTCCTGACGATGGTTGACGCCTGGTGCTTCTTGGAACCCGACTGGCGCTGATAGTTCTGATGTAGCACAACGCAACTTGCCAAGACAGACAGAAACACCCAGTACGCCAGCAGGCAGAGTCTCCTGTCATTCAACGTGATGAAGTCCAACAACCACATGAGGGGGTGGCGACCGATGAACAAAGACAGCCAGGGCATCAAGATCCCCAGACCCAGAACGGCTGTCATCATGTGAAAGAAGAGCGATGACCCCCAGCTCTCAGACTCCATGAAACAAAAGAGCAGGGCAAAGAAAACGCCCAGCAGCAGCGAGCCCACCACTAACACCGGGAGGAAATAGTTCACCGGGTCACCTTTGACCTCCGCCAGGTTCAGGGAGCGCTTGATGAGCTGGTTCACGATGAAGCTGATCCCACCGACAATGAGGAGCGCCTCCCCGGGCGTGAAGCAGCGTGGCAGCAGATAAAGCACAATCAGGCTGAGATAGACAAAGATCAGCAGAACCTCCAAGACCTCTATGACCTCAGACACTGTCAGGGTCTGCTTTGTGGTGTAGAGAATTGCGCTGCCGGCCATTCCTGCAATCACACAAGTGTTGGTGGGAACAGGTCTTGTGATTCCCAGTGCAATCAGGGAGAGGAACAGGGCTAGCATCATGCCTGTGATGGTGACCACCATGGAGAAGCGCTCAAAGTAGACATTCCCTGAGGCAGAGCACTTTTCTCTCAGTGCCAGGCCCAACAAAGGCATCACCATAGAGGCCGGAACGATGCCGCTGTTCGCTGAAGGGCGAAACTGGAACACAGCACCCCCAGACCTGAGCAGACGGTCCCATTTATGCTGCACATAGAAAGCCTGTATCACCAGGGCTATGCTGCACCAGGAGTGCTGGTTCCAGACCGCCATGTGGACACATAGTACCACTGCCAAAACTACAGTGGACTCCACGTGCACCGGGTTGATTTGCATGGCTGCAGGGTGGGCGCTCACAAAGAGGGAGGAGGGTTGATCTGAACAGATGGTGTGCAGCAATGAAGGCCTTCTTCTGTCACTTCCTCTCTCTCACAGGCTTCATCATTTGGAAGGTAACTTTCCTTTGCTATGGATGTCCGAGGAAAAAGGGGAAAGTGTTAGCATTTAAGAGAAAAAAAATACAGATCACAACAAACAGAATAATGTGAAAAAATTACAGATTCAAATGCTACTGTACTGAATGCTGAGTCTTTTCTTGCTTATTCTAACTCTGAACCTTGATCATGCTTTATCTGCTTTCTGCCATGAACTATGACCACACTGAAAATTCACCCCGTCAGTGAGAAATTCACACAGCTCAGATAGCACGAGTAAAAGGCCACACATGAAACACATGTTCTTTCCACATCTGCTGCAACCTTTTGTTCCTGTGGGGGTCGGAGTTTGAGCTGTCTGTGTAGTGTGAGTTTTGGGTCAGCTATGGAGGCTATGCTTAACAAATGGTTATGAAAGCTGAAGGATACATTAGGGAAAGAAAATCAAAACAACAAAACTCCAGTTTATTTCATTCATTCATACAGCCCAATGGGGCCAGATAATTCTCCCTACACCGAGGAACGCGTCTCTCTGGCAGCCGAGGATGCTTTAACCTCTGACGGCATCAAGCTAACGGCAGATTAACAAGCTCACTGTACAGAGCTAGCAAAACGCCAGCAGTTACAACTGGCAGCACTGACGCACAATACAGGCTGACAAAGACAAGCGTACATACCATACAAGCGCTGCGTTGTCTGAGCGGATGTGTGCAGTGAATCGCTATGAATCGCTGCCGTACTTTCTGGACAGATTTGTTTCCTTTGTCAGCTGTCGGTCCTCTCACACCCAGTAGGAGGGGGCCATCTTTGACAGCCAGGTCACGTGGTACACTAGAAAAGTATCTCTTAAAGTCGTTACTTTTAAAGATTGTTTTAAATTTACTTTTTAATCTTAAAATTTGTGAAATAATTATATCACTATAAAGCACATACTTTAAATAAATAAATAAAAATATGTATTTATTTATTTTGGTCAAATTCAGACTTCTCATGCTATTTTATACATGTATTACGTGAATAATTATTTGTAAAAATTAATTACCCGTAAGTCCAGAGGATCGCTTTGATACATGATATACTGAATTATGGAGTTAGGGAGAAACACAGAAGTTTTGCCAAAATGTAGTATAAATATTTTCGAAAAGGTATGGAGGCGATAGGGATGTGTTTATTTTACTCCAGAGGATGGCGTTAAAGTTGAACTCAGGACGCCCGCTGCTTCACGAAGAAGAACAAGGCTCCCAGCCGTTGGCTCCGAGGGTAACGAAGGCGCTTTCGACGTCACTGACGAGCCAGCACAACAACCAATCACATAGCAGACGCGAAGATGGCGGAATCGGAGATGAGCGTCAGGTAGGCACATAGCAACTTACTTTAGCTAAAGTGTGCGTTGTTTGAGTTATTTTTGCAGTGTTTACCAGTGGGTATCATTTCTACACAGAGCTCCTGTTTACTAAATTAGACCAGCAGTGATGTGTATATTTCACTTTTTGCGTTTGAGCAGTTAGCACCACGCTCACTTAGCTTAGCAAGTATTAGCCGCTAAAGATTTGAATGGCTTTTCAGTAGCGCGGTGTGCCAGCCGCATGTCAACAACAGCATACCGCCACTGCAAACTGTTTACATTAGATATTGTATTAACGGCGCTGGTTTATTTAAAGACACCGTACTTACAGCGAGATAAAGCCGTCGACTCTCCGTTACATTCAGTAACCGCTGGGCTTGTTTAGTTGGTGTTAATTGAGAAGCTAACTCTACTGTTTTGATACGGTCAAGAAAACAGCTGAGGTAGGTTTAAAATCTTTAAACTTGACCTCCAAAACAAACTAAAAAGAGTTAGACTTGACAACAAATCGCAAAAGCCTATCCATCTCTGTAAGTACAAAAAAACTAATTTAGTTTTAGGGAACGCTGATGAAGGGCTATCATTGAAGAGAGGTATTTAAAGCATGTCCATGAATATCATAATAACAAGACAACAGACTCATATTGAGGACCCCAACAAATGTTTATGTATGCAAACATGTATTGAGCTTTAAAGTACCGGTGACATCTCAAGTCTGGTCAAAAAGTATGCTGCCATGGACAGAATTTTTATGTTGTTGTCTTAGTACCTCACCACAGTAGATGTAAAATAAATAACTAAAATGTCATCAAACTGCAGACTTTGAGTTTTAATTTTGTGCAAGGTTTACCAAAAAAGTTGCATTAACTGTGTAGGAATTACAGTGATTGCTTTAAATAGTCTGTCCATTTTTACACACTCTAAACTAACATGATTGGAAATATAAAGATAATCGTTATTTTTAATGCTTCCATGCAAATCTTTCTGGACCCTACGGACATACTGAGTTTCCTATCCTTTCTTTTTCTTCCCACAAAAAGTGAGTCATGTATGAAAATGGGGGAAGTGTTTATAGTTTTGGGAAGTAGGTCTGTCTTTTTGTTTGATGGCATCAGGGCAAGTTTGTTTTGCTTTGTTCAGTTTCTTTCAAACATGTAACCAATTCATAGAAAGTTATTTTTTTAAAATTGAACAAAAAATTGCTGATTGTAAATAAACTAAAACAGGGTACAATATTGCTACACATTTGCTGATTTAGTTTACATATTTAAAAAAGGGTGGACAGAAGTGCACACTTATTAAATCCCACACCTTCATCCCTCTTTAGTTAAAAGGCTCAGTTCTAATGTAGCAAACTGTAAAAACTTTAATGCATTAATCCCAATCGTTGCTTTTCTAAAATAAACCAATTTGTTTCCCAGGAGCTGTAGGGAATTATGGACCATATTGCTGGGGAGGTCTGCGTTGAGAGAGCCGGTATGTCCTTGTTGCAGAAAAGTGTCCAGCACATAACAAGTGTGCTGGACTCTTTATTGCTCCAAAAAAATAGCTAGTTGTAATGTTTTCTTTTTTAAAGGTAATAAAACAATCACAGTGATTTTTCTCTCTGTTATTAATGTTGGATGGTCACAGGCTCAGATAGAGGTAGAGCTCGACAGACACTGGGATAGACTCCATCAAGGACTTAGTTACTACAAGCCACCCAGGTATAGTTACAGTTATTTTCACATCAAATTTACTGTAGTTAATAACCAAAGGGTAACTGCAAGCATCACCTGTTACAGCTCATCCTCTGCTGAGAAAGTAAAAGAGAACAAAGATGTTGCACAGCCCCTGAAGGACTTTGGTCTAAGGATCAGTAAATTATTGGTAAGACTTCAAAATCTCAATCAAGAATGATTTACAGTCTTTATTTTGTAGTGTGTATTTAATGATGATTTCATGTTACAGAGTCTCGATGAACAGCAGAGTGTTCAGCTTTTGCAGTGCTACCTACAGGAAGACTACAGAGGAACCCGTGATTCATTAAAGGTATCTGTCCTGACAGATATTTTCGTTGTGAAATCTGTCTGAACTCGTAGTTTTCAGTGAAACTGAGATTTGCCGTTGCATCACAGGAACAAGAATTGTAAGACCGTAAAAGGATGTTGTAAAAGATGTTTTGATGTTAAATTAATACTTTTTTTTTTTTTTTTTTGTAGGTTGTACTCAAGGATGAGCGGCAAAGCCAGGCACTACTGCTTAAGGTCAGTACACGGATCTTCTGCTTTTCTTGACACAGCACATGTTTAGTTCAGTAAGTATGACAGCTTTTGTGTTTGTTTTTGCAGATAGCAGACTATTACTATGAGGAACGCATGTGTTTGCTCAGATGTGTCCTTCTCCTGCTCACATACTTTCAGGATGAACGACATCCCTACAGGGTGAGAAGCTCCAGTCTTAGCATTACTCACTAAATTGTAGAACACAGCTTTTAAAAAACTAATTGTGCTTGGGATTGTTGTTGCTTTAGTAATGTAACCTTAGTTATGTTATGTTGTTTAGGCTGAGTACAGTGACTGTGTCAAAAAGCTGGAGAAAGACCTGGTGAGCAAATACCAGTTGCAGTTTGAGAGTCTCTTCAAGGCAGAGGCACCAACATGGGAAACTCACGGAAACCTCATGGTGATGACACAAGTTTGGTTTGCGTTGGCTTAATATCCTTCCTATTGTGAGGTAGCTGTGGGAGATATTTTCCTGTCAAGGATGCAAAATAATGTAGATATTCTTTTTTTTCAGACGGAGCGGCAGGTGTCAAGATGGTTCCTGCAGTGTCTGAGAGAACAGTCTCTGCTGCTTGAGATCATCTTTCTGTATTATGCTTACTTTGAGATGAACCCATCTGACCTTCTGAACTTCACCAAGATGTTCAAAGAACAAGGCTTCGGTTTGCGGCAGACTAACAGACACCTGGTAGATAAGAGCATGGATGCACTGGTTGACCGGATCGGGTAAGAGGCACAAAGGTTATGTGCGATTCATGTCTTTCCCTGATATTTTTAATTGACAGACATTATGAAGACATTTCAGTATTTTCATTATTACAGTGACATGATGTCTTCCTATACAGAGAGTAATCATCAGTTGATTCATATTCAATAGACTTTTTTTACCGGATATGTCAGAAACCTAAATATTTCATTCCTTCTGTAGTTTCTGATGTCCTGTCTGTCTGTCTGTCTCTCTGCCCGGCAGATACCTGAGCGCGCTCATCCTGGTTGAAGGAATGGACATAGACTTCCTGCACAAGTGTGCTCTTGAGGATTGTACAGATCAGCACCAGTTCTCTAGTGCTCCTGACGTGGTTAAGGTTCAGTTTGCTTTTTGGCTGCTGCATTCATAGACTCAATGTTAATATTGGTTCACAGACTTGTCTTACAAAGTGAAACATTTAAATTAGGCTAAAATTGGCTAGGCTTCTGTTAACTCATGCAGAGCATATAATGAGAATGTGTTTAAATACTCATAAGACTTGCTGGCTCTTCTAGGAAATGGATCAGCTGCTGCTGACATTTGGTGACATCCCTCATCACGCACCGGTATTGTTGGCCTGGGTCCTGCTAAGACACACACTTAGACCAGATGATACCAGCCCTGTAATCAGAAGGATAGGCAACACCGCCCTCCAGCTGGGTGTTTTCAAGTACCTTTCAACCATGCTCAAAGGTCTTGGAGTCTCAGGGAACAATGTAAGATATTTCAGATTGATTGACCCTTTAGAAGTTTATAAGAAGCAAATTTGCAAAAAAAATTCTGTTCACTTAAAGGAGAACTCCCTCTGTCATCTGTTATGCTGCCTCTGTTATCTGACATAGCTTTAAATTATGTCCTGCTGATACACACCTTTGTTTTTTCACAAATCATAAGCCATGCTTTAAATAAAGTCCATGCAGCATGAGCAGTAGTGGTAAAGAACGCTCAGGGTGCTTCTGTTTGTCATCAGCAGCTAATTAAATCACTAATCTAAACCAATCTATAATGAAGTGTCCAGAATGAAAACCTCCTGTTACAATAGTAATGTATTATACTGATCATCATGCATCAGTTTACTTCCTGTGCTAAACTCCAGACCTCAGGTTTCATGATGATTTCCTTTTAAAATCTGTAAAGTAATGCTGCACTTTTACAAATTATAGATAGAAATGTAAGTAGCAACCAACATTTGCTCAAAGACTGGTGACTGTCTTATTGTTTTCCATTAAAATTCCATCATTTTTTTCACTTTTTATTTCTTCAGTGTACAGCAAGCACAGCAAAAATGTGCGTCTATGGTCTCCTCTCATTTGTGATCACCTCTTTTGAAGAAGAAAGTTTACAGGTATGCACCTTGACTCTACATGTCTTGATCCTCACAGACCCATTTATAACATGTGGTGATAATTTGCTTTCTTATGATGTATATTACAGACTGATGGTGTGGCGACTCAGAGCTCCCACCTTATCGATGCTGCCTGTGAGGTCCTTTCTGCTCCAAGTCTGGCTGAAATCTTTTGGGAATTGGTGGGAAAAACACTCAGAAGAGAAGCTTTTATTGAAAATAAAATGGAATTATAAATGTTGATGATGTATCTCGTTTATTAAATGTTTAATCCAGAAGCCAAACATGGGGTTGGGAATGATCCTGGACAGCGCAGTGGGGATGTTTCCTCATAAGATCGGACCCTTGCTGCAGCTTCTAACTGCACTGCTTTCAAACAAGTCGACTGTTAAAAAGGTAAATGGCGCACATGCACACACATACACACATGCAACGTATCTTTCTGTAAATTATTTATTGATATACTTTGACTTCCTTGTGAAAGGTGTACAACTTCTTGGATAAAATGTCCTTCTACACTCAAGTTTACAAACATAAGTCTAATGACATCATCTCCAATGACGACGAGACACTGTGGAGGAGGCAAGCTCCCAAACTCCTCTATCCTCTCGGTTAGTGTGTTATTATTACTGTTAAATCTGAGTATAGATGAAAGTTTTCCCTGTGTTTCTCTTGTGTGACTAAATTGGGATGTGTGTTCTCAACCATTAGGCACAGGCCAGACAAACCTGTGGATGCCACAGGGAGTGCTGGGCCAGGTGATGAGTCCAGGTGAGCAAGGCTACGTGGTACGATGGGAGTATTCCTACAGCTCCTGGACTCTCTTCACATGCGAGGTGGAGATGCTGCTCCATGTTGTTTCCACTGCAGGTACATAGCAGTTCATTTTGTTTATAATCGCAGCAAATCTGTAAGTTAATGTTATTGTTTGCTTTGGATTTTTTTGTTTTTATACACAGATGGGTAGGGTTTTTTTTTCGTTATTATGGTTACAACGTTGTCCTTAAAGGTCTGGGAAATACAGCAAACATATTTATTTATGTATGTATGTATGTATGTATGTATGTATTTATTTATTTATTTATTTTCCATGTGGTTTTATTAACAAGAAAGAAGAACAACATCAAATATACTTATGCTTTATCATTGCTGAAAGGACAGTTGAAGGACAAAAACTAACTTCTTATTATAATCTCAAGAACACAGCTTGGTCTCAGACTTGACTTGAGTTCAGCCTGCATCTTGGACAAAGTGCAATCATCACAAGAGTCAGAGCAGTGTGATAAACATGACAAGAAATATGGTTATTTGCATTTCTCGTAACATTCACAATATATACCTCATATACTCAGTTAAAACCTATTAAATACAGTTCTGCTTGAGTTTCTGGAAAGCAAAACAACTTGATAAGACTTGTAAGTCCTTAAGGCCATATGATCATGTGGTATGACAGTGATTGTAAAACCTGCACAACAGTTTTAAAATAAGTATCACAGAAAAACAGATCCTAACAGTTACACGTAAAGATTTCCACTCAGTTACACAATGATTCAGTAGCTGATGTCACCAGTTACTGGAGTAGCCAAATGCCTAAAAATGAATTATTTAATGAAGAAACACATTCATCAGCTGAATGTTGATCACTGACTGATATTTTTACCAGATGTTTTAGCCCACTGTGCCCGCGTGAAGCCCATCTTGGATCTAGTCCATAAGATCATAAGCACAGACTGGACCGTGTCTGACTGCCTCCTGCCTCTCACCTCACGCATTTACATGTTGCTGCAGAGGTAAAGTAAACTTTTGAGTGACACACATTAAACTTTTTGTGCTGTTTGCTCTGCCAGAAATAATCTTGATATGACTCTGGTGTTATAATCTGTCTTTTCTCTCAGGTTAACATCCGTCATCAACCCCCCAGTGGATGTGATTGCTTCCTGTGTAAACTGCCTTTCTGTGCTGGCTGCAAGGATGCCAGGGAAGGTGGGTGTGCTCAGTGCTCGCAGTGTGAACATGAAGTAAAATGAGGGATTTAAAGCCAGTGCTTTTGACCTTTCTTCACCCAGTTCATATCTTATTTATTTATTTATTTATTTATTTAATCAATCTTCAGGTGTGGTCCAGTCTGCACCACACTGGCTTCCTCCCCTTTGCCTCCAACCCTCTGACAAGCATGGCTCAGTGCATAAGGTAAAGAGGCCAAACAGAGTGCCACGTATTAGTTAATATGCCTTGGATATATCAGCGTTTTACTCAACTTTTTTATTTTTTCCCCTCAGTGCTGAGGGGATGAAGGCAGGTAACTATGGCAACCTGCTAGTTCAGATTGAGCAGCCCAGGGGAGAATATGCTGTGACTATTGCCTTTCTTCGTCTCATTACAACTCTGGTTAAGGTAACATTTTTTAAAAGTTATGTAATCTTTCAAAATGTTGTCCTGCTACTATAATGTGCATCATGTGTACTTATTTTTATCATAGGGTCAGCTCGGCAGCACTCAGAACAAAGGTCTGATCCCCTGTGTGCTGCTGGTGTTGAAGGAGATGCTGCCCACGTACCATAAGTGGCGTTACAACACCTATGGTGTCAGAGAGAGGATAGGTGAGGGTGTTTTTCCCTTTGCTTCTTGTCTGGAGACAAATGAAACTTGTATACAAACTGGCTTCTCTGTGCTGCTGCAGGTTGTCTTATTTTGGAGCTGATCCATGCCATTCTCAATCTGAGCCCAGAGGGAGAGGACCAAGGCAGGTAAGGAACAGTGTCTGAACTCTTCAGCACATTTTCTCTGATGTCACAATGCTAAACATTCAGGTCCTACAAACAGGATTTTAAGGGTAATAACCTTAAACATAACAAGGGTGCTTATATGATGATTCTCTAATACTGGAATGGTGTAAAATGTGCATTAATCTTTGCAGTTTGTTAAAATAAAAATATTTTGTTTCCTTCTTGCTATTTGGGAGCAAGAAGTGGACCATATTTGGATGAGAGGATGGGAATCACTAGCCAGCTTGTTTAGGGAGATAAACAGCTGTTAATGTGTGCTGACATACTAGAATGTCTTCTTTTCTTTTTCTTTTCTTAAACACAAACATCTCTAGAAAAATGTCTGTTTGCTCAAAAACTGAATATTTTACAATGGAAGTCTGAGGATTGATTTGCTCTTGGAGCCAGTGTTAAGTGGATCTCTTTTGGCACTTCTGTGTGGATTAAAGTTACACTTTACAGGCTGTAACTGCACCTGCTTTGTGCCTGCCCAAACAATCATGAAACTAATTGTCGATTAATTAATAATGGTTGCAACTAACTAACAGTTGCCTTTTTACTCATGTAGTTGTTTATTTACTCCTTTCCTTGTTAATGCAGCGCTCCCAGCCTGCAGTCTCTGTGTATCTACAGCCTTGCAAATACAGAAGCTGGACAGGCAGTTGTCAATATAATGGGAGTTGGAGTTGACACCATAGATGTGGTCCTGGCTGCACAACCCAGCAGGTGAGCAGTTGGATGTGTTCAGTCAACCTTTCCTCATAGTAAGCACTCAGCTCTCCATTATTATTATTTTTTTAACTGACATTAGTTGTATTATATTTTTTTTCTTGGTGCTGTCCAGCTGTGGCTCTGAGGGTCCTGGTCAGATGCTCATCCAGACTGTCAAACTGGCCTTTTCTGTCACAAACAACGTAATCCGTTTGAAACCGCCTTCGGACACAGTGTCCCCACTGGAACAGGCGCTGACACAGCACGGTGGCCACGGCAATAACCTAATAGTCGTCCTAGCTAAATATATCTACCACAAACACGATCCAGCACTCCCTCGTCTCGCAATCCAGCTGCTCAAAAGGCTCGCCACAGTAAGACTTCCATTATAAACAATATGTGAATATGTGGTTGGTGTTTTTGTTACATAACTAAACACTGGCGTTGACCTCATGTTGCCAGGTGGCTCCCATGTCGGTCTACGCTTGTCTCGGGAGCGATGCAGCAGCCATCCGCGATGCATTCCTCACTCGGCTGCAGAGCAAGACGGAAGACATGAGGATCAAAGTCATGATCCTTGAGTTTCTCACTGTCGCTGTGGAAACCCAGCCTGGCCTCATTGAGCTTTTTCTCAACCTGGAAGTCAAAGATGGAAACGAAGGATCAAAGGTATAAAGTGCAGGAAGTAACTTTGGTTTTACTTTTCCCACTGCTGCAGCTTCATTAAAGACATCCTTGTTTTAAACTTGTAGGAGTTCCTGCTGGGTGAGTGGAGCTGTCTTCATGTCGTGTTGGACCTGATCGACTCCAAACAGCAGGGCAAGTACTGGTGCCCCCCGCTGCTACACCGAGCAGGTCTGGCCTTCCTCCTGGCCCTCTGGCAGGATCGCAGGGATAGTGCCATCTCTGTCTTACGTACAAAGTAAGTACATGTTCTCAGTCTCGCTTTGAGTTGGAACAACATGTGAAGGTGAAAAACCACATGATTAACATGCTGTATGGTGTTTTTTTTCTTTTATTTAAACCAAAGAGAGAGGTTTTGGGAGAATTTGACGACGCCTCTTTTTGGAACCCTCACCCCACCTTCAGACACCACAGAGGTATTTTGCTGTGTTGCTTAGTTACACTGTTTCCATGAGTACTTAAAAGTCAGTAAATGTGTGAAATGATGAAAATGTAACTTGTCCCCAGCCTTGCGTTCTGGAGACCTGCGCTTTTGTCATGAAAATCATCGGCCTGGAGATCTACTATGTTGTCAGGTGATTTCAGAGTCCATATTAAATAATAATAACATTATTTTTTAATATTAAATACATCTTTGTATACATATCCCTTTATATACAATGATGTCTTAGATTATACATATTTAACGTTGATGAATATTTGTGTTATTGCAGCGGCTCTTTGGAACAGTCCTTGAAGGACGGGCTTCAGAAGTTCTCCAACGCACGACGCTATGAGTACTGGTCACAGTACGTCAAGTCACTGGTGTGCCATGTGGCAGAGATGGAGGAAGAAGGCATCTGCTACTTCACAGAGGCCCAGATGTTGATCTCTGCCTGGCGGATGTTGCTGATTCTTTCCACTAACCACGTATGTTCAAATACACACAATCATGGCCCGAAAGTTACGTTTAAAAGCAAAACGTTGATCTCATGATGGTACTGCAACCTACCTCCCTTCACTTGCATTTTAATTTTAATTCTTGTAAATAATGATATTATGTGTACACATTTTCTGTAGCTGTTATACTACGGTAATATTATCATCATCAGATTTTTGACTGTGTTAATCAAGTGAAAATTTGATGATGTGTAAGAATAAAAAGAAGTATCATTATTACTATTTCTCCTCTGCATACAGTCCAGGGCTCGCAAAATTTCAAAATCCCTGGTAGCCCTTCGGGCAGGGACTCTTCAGTTTTTGGTAGCCCAAAATAAATTTAAGTCGCCCGAATAAAAAAGAGAGCAATTTTTTGATTGATGTTTTGTTTCCTGTTTTGTTTCCTTTACAATATTATAAAGGAAACAAAACATTAATCAAAAAATTGTTGAAACACAAATTACAACATTGTATAAAAATTACAATCATCAACTCAAATACTTGGTTCTAATTGAACAGAAATTTCTGTGAACTTGTAAGAACTGTAGGACATGAATCTGTGTCAGATCCTGAATTTGAAATTTCCACTGAAGTCACAGGTAAGAGGCAAGTGGAACCAAGATCTAGGCCATTTGCTTTTTGAAGTTTGCAAAGACTGCTAAATTGTGCCAGTGGTAGTTCACTCTTTGCAACATAGTACGCCGTTTTAAACTGATTTTCAGGTTTATTTTTAATATGTTATTTGCAATTGGTGTTTGTTCTGGGAAAGATATTGCAGACTGAGCAATAATGCATTTCTTGCATTTCTCATGGGTTCTAATGGGGGCCTTTCTTAAAATTACTGGTCCCAGTAACAAAGGCGCTTGTCGACTCGGAAATCGAGGGAAAACCAACAACACACCCGGCAGAACAATATGTTATTTACACGGGTGCACATAAGTGGTCCGCATGTGCGCATTCGCTGTCAAAATAAAAGACGCGCACCAGATAAGAAGTTGCAGCGCGCGTTTGCCTCCATATAAAAGGCTGTTTTTGTCCGCTAGAGTGGGATTTTCACGGCACATTCTGCACCACATTTCTGTGTGTTCATCATTTGTTTGAAGCCAGCTCACCTCCTGCAACCACTTTTCCGAGAATATGCGCTTCTTTTGTGGTTCTGACTCCTTCTGACATTTCTTTGGAGGTGGAGGAACACCAAAGTAATTGCTTAAAGGAGCTTCTTCGACATCTTTAAGAGTTCTAAACAAATGTCTGTCCTCCTCCAGAAAATCTTATGTACGCAAACACGCGTTGCAACTTCTTATCTGGTATGCGTCTTTTATTTTGACAGCGAATGCGCACCACTTATGTGCACCCCTGGTTATTTAGCTCGTCATATTGCAGCCACAGAAATTCGTTTGTCCATGAAACCATAAAGCTGCACTTTCTTTTTGCCTTATAGTCTGATTTGTCATAACTTTTCCGTTTTGTGGTAAGCTTTTCTTTGTCTGTCACTTCTTCACGCTGACCTGTCTTATTTGGCTCAGCAGAACTAAAATATATATCCTGCTGCTTTTACATACGCACTCACATAACGCTCAGCGATTCTCTGCGCGATCAACCTCTCACATGTTTAAGCTTGCTGCGGGAGATTTCACTTGTCATGTTTGCATAGTAAGCCAACGATTGATAAGACGATGTCAGAGGAATTGGTGCGCAAATTGTCGTCACTCACCAATCAGTGCTGTCGCTCTTTATACACAGTTCGCGCGATTGCAAAGTGAAAGCAAAAAAGAAGCGCAAATTCAAACGCGATTTCAATATGTCACATATTAACAGTGGCTCACCGATGCCAATGACATAATTACCCAGCTACATTTCCGAAAGAATGCAAAAGCATTGACATATATTTTTCCTTCCTATGATAGCCCGACGGGCAGGGCAGAGATAGATTCTGGTAGCCCGACTGGAAAAATCGCTAGCCCCAGGACGTCGGGCTAGCGATTTTGCGAGCCCTGCAGTCCTCACTCCAAGCTAAGCTAACAGGCTTTTTTTTGCTGTTTAGTCATATTTAATGGGAGTTGAGCAGTACTGATCTTCTCATGCGCTTCTTGTAGAAAAAAAGAATTTGTGCATTTCCCAGAATTTGAGACTTTAACTGCCTCCTGATAATCCAGTCTAGAACAAGCTCAGATGAAAATGATGTTTGATTGTGTTCTATTTTTTCAGTCTGATGTGATGCACTTAACTGAGGACTCAACTAAGCTGACCCTTTTCATGGATGTCCTAGATGGGACTAAAGCTGCTGTAAGTTACCGTAGTATGAAATATTTTCCTGTAATCTGTAACTTTTTATTTCTTTTCTTATCACTAGTTTACTTTTTAAACTCTTGGTCTCTCTTTCAGTTGACAACGCCCACGTCTGCGCCTTGTCTTCGACTTGGATCCATGATGGCCACTTTACTTCTCATCCTCCTTAAACAGTGGAGAAGGTGTGTACTCATGCCTTTGACAAGTGAAGGCCCAGCACTGCGCACTAGCTGTCTCCTCAATCCTTTATCTTCTCTAAATCTTCATCTCCAGTGTGGTAGCTTCAGCTCCGGACATCCTGTCTCCCCTCTCCCTTATCCTGGAGAGTGTCCTGCAGGCTGACCAGCAGCTGATGGAGAGGACCAAAGCCAAAATCTTCTCCGCACTCATTTCTGTCCTGCAGATTCAGGGACTGGACGGTAAGAAGCACACATCTGATGTTTGTCTGTGTTTGAAGAAAGTGTCGGAGCGGTAATGACTTGGTGTGTGTGTTTTTTGCCATCTAGGTGGAGATATTTCCCAGCTGCCCCAGTTGTTGCTGTCTGTATGTGAGACGGTGAAAGATGAGGCCCTGGCACTTATTGACAACATGCGACACACGAGCCAGTTGGGAGACACGGTGGAGGACGAGGACAGCATGGAGACGGACTCTCCTCGGGGCCCACAGAAGGACCAGAGAGACGGGGTAAGCGTGGCGAGGTTGTTGTTGATGAAGGTTCAAGTTTATTTAGTTTTCTGATCTATTTTAGATCAATTGTCCCAACATGTACTCTATAAACATACTTTTTTTTCCTCTCTTTAAATCAGGTGTGTGTTTTGGCTCTCCACTTGGCGAAGGAGCTGTGCCGCACTGATGAGGATGGTGAGCACTGGGTCTCAGTGATGAGGAAGGTCCCCCTCCTCCCCTCAGTGCTCAGTGCCGTTGAACTGAGCCTTCGCATGAAACGCAACCTGTACTTTACTGAGGCTGCACTTCACCTGCTGCTCACGCTGGCCCGTACTCCGCAGGTAAACACAAACATACCTTTTACGCTTTAGTACTTTAAACCCAGTTTATAGATCAGAAGAATTTGAGCAGATGTTGAGGATGTTGTCCGTTTTCCATCAGGGGGCAGCAGCTGTGGCAGGAGCGGGAGTCACTCAGACCATCTGCCTCCCTCTTTTAAGTGTGTATGAGGTCTCACCAAATGGCACATCACAGGTGAAATATTTTTTTTCCCACCTTGCACATAAAAGCATGGATTGATGATGGAGGATATGGTGCATTCATGTCAAGTTAACATAGTGTGTACATGTCTCTGAGCAGAGCTTCTCCCGGAAGTCCCAGGATTTGGCCTGCTGGCCCGGGGTGTACCGCCTCTGCATGTCTCTAATGGAGAGTCTGCTTAAGACGCTGCGCTACAATTTCATCAACGAAGCCCTGGACTTTGTCGGAGTGCATCAGGAACGTATACTACAGGTGTGACTGCAGTAACTTACTGTGTTAACAAGGGAAAAGACAAAAACATGTCATCATGCTTGTCTTCTTTTAGGGCTGCCTCTTAAATGTGTCTGTGGGTGTGAAACTAGAAATTTCTTAACCTCCTAAGACCCGATTTTTGTTTCTGAGAGAAATGAGATCCACATATGAGGACATTTGTTTTGAATTTAGATAGAACAGTGGCAGTATAATGTCCTCGTATCTGGATATCAGGCCCTTGTAGAGCAAAATGTATTATTTTGGTCTGGACATCCCAAAATGTGATGTCCACATATGTGGACGCCAGGTCCTAGGAGGTTAAATCTAAAGATGTCATCTTCAGCCTGCCTGTTTTGTCTGTCTAGCAGTAAAGTATTTAGTTTTAAATCAGGAATTCCAAATATGTGCAACAAAAGTATCATTGGGCCCCTTAGTATTAGCCAAGCATCCTTTAAACACCACAGCCTACCTGAGTGTTGTTGCTGTCCCTGTCCTTTTATGGACAGTCTTTTATGAGCACAGCACCTGACCACCCAGTGCAGTGCCTGGTGAGTCCTCAGTCCCAAGTGCTCCTTCAGTTCCAAAAATAAACAGTTATTTGTGCAGCTTATGCACAACTGTGGACCTGTTAAGTACACTGAGCTTCCTGACCCTTGGGCAGGACTGTATTCCTGTTATGTTGTGTCTAGCTACTGCCTGCAGTCTTCTTTTTGTTGGCATCTTTTAAATAAAGTCATCACTTTCTCTCCCGCTCAGTGTCTGAATGCAGTGAGGACCGTGCAGAGCCTGGCCTGCCTGGATGAGGCCGATCACACAGTTGGTTTTCTGCTGCAGCTCTCGAGCTTCTGTAAGGAGTGGCAGTTTCACCTGCCCAAACTGCTCAGAGATGTTCAGGCAAGTCAAATGGAAATCACCACATCAATGAGGAGAGCACAGCTCCAATTGTTGTTCAGCTTTTGGTAATTTAGTTTTTCTGTTTCCATCTGTCTCTTCAGGTAAACCTTTGTTATCTGTGCCAGACCTGCACCCATCTGCTCCACAGCAAAAAGATGCTTCATCACTACCTCCAGGTTAGAAACTTAGTCTTTTTTTTCTTCTTTAATATAAATTTGTAGATTGTTGTTTATACATTCAGATAAATGGCTGATTGTTTTCTGTTGTTCTTTCTTAGGCTAAAAACGGTGAGGCTTTGCCCCCTGGTCCCTTACCCAGGACACAGCGGCCCACTCAAACATCAACTAAAGAAGCAGCAGGTGGAGGGGAAAGGGAGGAGGCGGAGCAGAAGGCACTGCTAGCTGTGCAGTGCAGTCTTCTAAAGATCCTCAGCAAAACCCTGGCAACTCTGCAGCACTTCACCCCAGACTGCTGCCAGATACTCCTGGACCAGGTCTGTTTGTTCCTGCTGCAGGGTGACATTTCTGCAGATCTTCAAAAACAGGCGTTTTTTTTTTTTTTTTGGTTTGTTTGTTTTTTAAGAAAAAAGAAAAGGTGATGAGATGCTGACTGTCTCTGTGTTTGTATCAGTCTATGGACCTGGCCGAGTACAGCACGCTCTTCGTGCTTAGCTTCACAACTCCGGCTTTTGACCCTGACGTGGCTCCTTCATTTGGGACCCTGCTGGCCACCATCAATGTCAGCCTGAGCATGTTGAGCGAGGTAGGTGTTTATATTCTTTATTATTATAATCAAAGGTCATTACAGCTTATTGCATTCGCATTTTCTGCTGTTTGTTAATAGATGGAGAAGAAGAAGGAACCGGTTTCCCTGAGTATAGCATCACTAGCTTCATCAGAGGAGATCCAAGCGCTGAAGTGAGTGATATGGCGTGTAACACTAGATATGAAACACTTTCAAGGAAACAGACTGTGGGAAAATGAAACTGGGGGTTTTGCTTTGAGTTAATGAGAAAATGAGACACTCTGGTACGTGGCAACTAAGAAGTAATGTGGAGCCGCTTGTTAGTTTAGCATCGTAACCAGGCCAGACCAACGAAACTTCCCCCACTGTCAGTGTAAAGATGTTTAGATGCACATTTAATTTCTGACCTTTTATATAGGAAAATGAAATGTGATTTTAACAGCACATCTCAGTCTTTCTACATGATTTAAAAAAATAAAAGTGAATAAAAGACATGTGTCAGGACGACGCTTTGGGGTTAAACTGAAATATGTGTATGTGAGTTATTTCTTCTTCACGTTTTCCAAAGCTGCTCAGTGGGCCAAGTGTTTGGCCCCCAGGCCTTATGTTTGACACCTTTCCAGACACATATCTCTCATGTTGCATAAGATGGCCAGCAACTGTTTCTCCTTACAGGTTGCTACGATAAGCCAATTGCATCTTTTCCAAGATACTGTTTGTTTTACTGTCAAATACAAATATTGAAATGATTAACTGGTGTCTCCCCTCCAGGTCACTCCTCATGTTCACCATGGAGAACTGTTTCTACGTGTTGATCTCTCAGGCTGTTCGGTGCCTCAAAGATCCTTCCATCCTCCCTCGAGACAAACAGAGGCTCAAGCAAGAGCTCAGCTCAGAACTGGTGAGACGGCACATCTCTTCCAACCCAAAGCTGTTCAAATGTTTTGGGTTTTTCGCTATCAAACACAAGAACCAACAACAAGTGTGTTTTTCTGTGTATCTGTGAAAAATGTATGAATTCTATCCAGTTATTGCTAGTGTGTAATCATGAAGCTGGCATTAAACTGCACCTTGTACAGTATTAAAACAGGATGCCTCCTCTCACCTCATCTGTCAGACATAAAATAGCAGCAGCCTTGTATTATAAAGGATACATGCTTACTCCATGTCTTAGCATGATGCATTTGATTGCGTTTCTTTTTCAGAGCACTCTTCTCTCAAGCCTCTCCCGCCATTTCCGGAGGGGCTCGCCATCATCTCCTGCCAGTGCCATCCTCCCCTCTACCCAGTCCAAACCACCTACGCCGGGCTCCAAGGCGAGTCATGAGGGTCAGGAGCCATTCATCCAGCTTGTTCAGGCCTTCGTCAGACTTGTGCAGAGATAGGTGTGGATATCCATAAAACCATAACATAGGCAGTTTTTTTCTTCCCCCTGAACAAATAGTTGTTTTGCAGCAGCCATTAGTTCGTACTTGTTCTAGCTGCACAGAGGACGTTGTCTAAAACTCGGAGCCAAATTTTGCCAAATCTATCACATGACCACAACGAAAACATTTAAAAAGTCAACACAAGAAGCTGCCTGATGTCTTCATCATTATGAAGAGTGAGTCTTTGGGATCTTGGTGCTATGACTAAACAATAAAACATCAGCGACTGTGGTCCCACGTTGTGACCTAGTTTTATAGGTCACTTTGACAACCTGGAAGGACCAGGCACATTTCAAGTGCTACTTAAAAAAATCGACCTTTTATCACTTGATCTTTTTAGTCTAAGTGTAATAGAAAAACCTATCCTGTAAAACGGTTCAACACTTTTCTAATTCTCATGTCTTTGAAGTCGTGATCTTTGCCATTTTCTTTTTTGTGCTTCTCAGTGTACGGGTTTTGATGTGGTCGCTGTGATTTCTACTTCAACAAACATATATGCTAATAAAGGAACTTTTGTACCACAAATTCTGATTAGAATTTCTTTTTGAATCCACTTTGTAAAATCAAACTGCTGCAGACTCAAAGGCTTCAGCATTCCGTTTATTTTACTGCATTTGCACATACTTGCTAGAACACAGTTGATCTAAACAATCCTGTACATAAACTGACAGGTGACGACAACAAGTAAAAACTGGAAGTCAGTAATAAAATACAGTCATGTTGTCATATGCGTCATAAAACGAATAAAAGGAAAATATCTGAATCGCACAGATTATTATTTACAGAGGCATACTCTTGCATTTAAAGAAAACTTTACAACTTCAGTACCTTTTTATAGAAATCAAAGTAAAGGCAGGGCATGTGCAATAAGGTAGGAAAAGCTTAGCTTTCTAAGGTTAAGGTGACAGTTTTACAGCAGGACGGAAAGGCAGGATGCAGACTGGGAGGCTGCTGCGTCGGTGCTTGGCACCTTTAGTAGCTGCATTGCAAAGAGTTGTCGCTGTTGGGATCCTCCGAGGATTCAGAGTGCCTCTCTGAAGTCCGTCTGGAAACTGGGGCATTTGTCTGCTCAGCCTGAGGGTCTGTAGTGTCTACTACTGGCCATTGACTGGGACTTCCTGAAAAGAAAAGTTGAGGTTGTACAGTTTAAAAAAAATAAAATAAAAAATAACGGCTGGCTTTAATGGTCACTTTACACCTTTGGCCACAAACATGCAGGATAAACAAAAACAATGCTTAAGGCACAAAAAATATTTCAAGTAAGTTTTCCAATCTTATCTCCAGACATGCATCTGTCATCTTGTTAAATGAATAGTTGCAAAGTTAAAAGTATGTTTGCTGTAAGGTTACCCAAAACACACCCCTGTGAGCGTAAATCAAAAAGCCTAACACAGTTCATACAGTGTTAGGAGGACACAGTTGTAGGCATGATCCTCCCAACAACTGTGTGTCCCACATTACACGTTTAAATTCTGGTATTTGCTTCATGCAGGAGAAACAACCAGAGCAACGCATCCACACTAACCTTCGTCTGGTCCTCCAGACAGGCCTTTCAGGCCAAACTGGGTACAGTAATTTGTCTACCGATATTTCACAGAGAGGAAAAAAGGGGGGAAAAGAGGAGTAATTCACTAATGGAGAAAATGCCACTGTGGGTAACAGCATTAGTCTGACATATTATAACTAGGTCATACACTTCTTACTGTAGGCGTACCTCTAAATTCCCCCTGGCTTTCTTCAACACTCCATGGGTCAGAGACACTACAAAGGACAAAAATAAAACAATTCATTTCCACAGTTGGTATAATTATACCGGTATCAAGATTTGATATTCACTTTATAAAATAATATCACAAAGAAAAACTACAAAACAGGAGCAGAGAGACTGACTTGATAAATACTTCCATCAATAAACTCAAATAGCTGCAAAACTGCTTCAACCACACATTTCATCTTCTGTGCAGTTTAAAAGTAAAAGCAGATGAACTTACACTGATCGATGATGACTCTCTCCATTCCCTCTTTGAGCTGGTTGGTGGTGCGGAGACGCTTGATGGCTCCGCTCAGCATCCTCTCCTGCTGGGAAAGCCGGCTCTTCAGTTGGGCTATCTCATTTCTCAGCAGCTCATCCTGATTTGGAGGATAGCAGGAAAGAAAGGATTTGGTCTGCAGATGTTTAACTGGACAGCCCGGATACACAATGTGTGCTGTGTGTGTGTTTACCTGCTGGTTGTTGCAGCTGTCTCTTGCTATGTTCCCAACTGGCAAAGATACTCTCCACACCAGTTTGAGCAGTCGGCCAGCCTCCTCCAGCACCTGGTGCATGGTGTTAATGCTGCAGGATAAACTCTTCAGATGCTGCTGTTCAATCACCTACAAAGATGTGGACAGGCTAACATCACGTTTCTATTTTCTGTAAAGTTCGGTCTATTTAAACCTCACGATGAGCTCCCCACCTTGTTGTCACAGCCCTGCTGTTGAAGCGTGTGCAGACACTCCTGCAGTTGCGTGTCCATACTGCGTGACAGCTTCCGGCCGTCTAAGATCTGCTTGCGGAGCGCATTGTAGTCTTCAATCAAGCCCAAAATGTGGCGCCCATTGCGGCTTGCCCACATCCGGTGACCCGGCACCAACCGAGACGGAGCACCGGAAACGCTTTCCCCAGAGCTGCTGCTGACCGAGCCACCATCCACCTCTGAGAGAGATTGATATCTCACATCTGAAAAGATCCAACATAGCAGATCCAGGAGAGTTCAAATGTCATCAGTCTGTATTTGCTTTCATAGAAATATGTGATTTGGCTGCAGGACCAGCTTTGAAGAGCTTTTCTTACCGTGGTGGACGCTGGTGTGTTCTCTGTGAGTCTGGAACGAGTGATGGACAGTGTCGCAGCCTTCTCGGCCCGGTGACCTGCCCCCTTCATCTAAGAGTGATAAAAAATAAATAAGCAAATGAAACACCCGCCATGACCTGGCAGTGCCTACGTGGCCTTCTGAATCCATCAAAGCTCATCGGCATGCAGGAACGTGCTTTCCGTTTACCTGGAGAGGACAGCAGGTAGTTAATGTTGATGGTTTCAGAGCGGCCGGGTCCTCTGAGCAGCTGCTCCTCCAGTCTCTGCCGCAGAGCCGTGTTGGTCTGGATGCTCCTCTCCAGCTGAAGCCTCAAGTGTCTGATCTCTGACAGCAGCTCGCCTAGGTCCACAGAGCCGGAGGAAGCGTGAGTGGACGGCTCCTGGGCCACCTCGCTGGATTCTGCACGCCGAACGAGAGAGAAATATCCTCCTGTTAGTGACACTGAGGCTGAGAACTGCTGCAACCCCACAGGTACATTTCTACAAACTTGTGGTCATATATTTTTATTGGCATGTGAGAAATAAGAACAAAAGAATAAAAAAAAATCCAAAAATCAAACTGGGTCTGAAAAAATAAATGCTGCAAAATTACACGTCTGGTGTGTAAAGGCCTTAAATTTGATCATGTCAGCCAACAGGAACATTATGAATATAAAATGTTGTGAATGTTGGCTGATAAAGGTTGAGAAACTGTAGTGCAGGAATTCCAAACAGGATTTGAGGTTAATTGAAGTTTGATGGTGTCACCATTACTTAGTTTATACAGTGTCAAATCTGGTGGACAAAGTGCAATCAAAAGATTCTGGAAATACACCCATAAATGCTAAAAACAAAACTGAATACAAGTTTGGAGGGTTTCCTCTTCAAGATGATCTCCTTGTCTCCCTCTTTACTGCCCCCATGTGGCCATGTTTCATCCAAAAAAAAACCAATACACCAGTTATTAGCCAATATCATTAGACATTCTCATTACAATCTATCATCTTGTCAGTACACCAATCCAAACATGATCCAAAAAATTTTCTATACAACAAAAAGTAAAAGTTTCTTCCTCCAAAATCTGACTACAGCACAAACATTTCAGAAGAACTCCAGCTACTGAAAAACAAAAATGGAAATCGTGCAGTACCGTTGTGTTTGTTAGACTCGCTCTTTATTTTTTCGTAAACTTGCAGCTCCACCCGCAGCGTCTGGAGCAGATGCTGGGAGTCGGACAGCTGCTGCCTCTGGAGCTTCACCTCGCACTGCAACCTGGAGACAGTGATTGAAAGCGCAGCCAACACTTATTAAAAAATTCAGCCTAAAGTGATGCCTTGCCTTTAAAATTTGATAGATTAAAAAAAAAATTATATCTCAATCTATCTATCTATACATACACACACACACACACACACACACACATATAAAACAGAAACACTACCTACAACAAGCCTAATGTGTATACATTAGACAAAGTGTCTTGATGCATTCTCAATCATCCAGGAAAATAAATCTCCAAAAGTTGATTCTGTTCATCTGGACGTAGCGTATTCTGGGAGAAACGTTTCGTCACTCATCCAAGTGGCTTCTTCAGTCTCAGCTGACTGCAGGATTTGCATAATCATGATTAAGGAACTGACCTCACAGCCCATTGTTCCTTCAGTGGGCTGGTTTCAGTCATTATGCAAATGTACTGTTTATAAGATTGGGGAAACCTGCAGTCAGCTGAGACTGAAGAAGTCACTTGGATGAGTGACGAAACGTTTCTCCCAGAATACGCTACGTCCAGATGAACAGAATCAACTTTTGGAGAATTAGACAAAGTGACACACTCGGGTGAATGAAAGGGAGAGGAGATGTGATCTGACAGTAATCTACACTCCTGGTTTCGAGTGTCAGCCTCATGTCAGCAGGACCCGTGGCAAGAGGTCACATACCATCACTGTAGCATCGTGTGCATGTGTATGTTCACGGATGAGCCTTCAAGTGATGAGCTCAGGTTTCAGAGACGTACTAACAGTAAGGAATAATGGCAACAGTAATGACTTTTTAGAATGGCCATTAGTAGCTATGTGGAGTGTCAGGTTACACAAATGAGTGCTTTAATGACATTAAGCGTGTGGTGTAGAAATGTGTGCTCCCCATCAGGACTGATGTTGTTTGTGTGTGTACCTGTGCAGCTCCTCCCTGCTGCGGTGCAGTGAATCCTGCAGCTGGGAGTTTCCCCGGCTGCTGTGCTCCAGTCGCTCCTGCAGTTGGCTGTTTTCCTGCCCCAGAGCTTCACACTCCCGCCTGCTCTGCTCCAGTTTGGCCGTCCGCCTGGCCAGGGTCTCCCGGAGCTTCTCATTCTCCTTCTGCTTGTCTGGAGGAAATAAAGTTTGTAAACCTTGCTAAGTATGTAATTCCCAGAGATAAAGGAAAAATATTTAGGGTATTATAGATCAGCATCAACAAGGACAAAACAAGAAATTATCATCCGTTTCTCTCCTCTTCTCTTTTTCTTACTGAAAATCATTTGATTTTTAACTAAACATAAAAAGAGCGATACCTCTGGATGCCATGCTGAGCTGTTCCTTCAGAGTTTGGTTTTGTCCCCAGAGGAATCGCACCTCCTGAGTCAGCTGACCCTGCTCCTCGTTGCCATGGATGAAGATGTTGGTGGCTGCTGAACATGGCACATACACATGCATAAGGACCATGTAATTATGTTGGACATGTGGAAACAAAAGACCCTAAATACTCAAAGACAGTTTTTTGGTGTGTACCTGGGTCTTTTTCCACTTCAGCTAGTCTCCTCTCCAGCTGCTCCCTGAGACGGTCGTTGGTGCGAATACTTTCCTCCAGACGTTGTCGCAAAGCTCTGATCTCCTGTAGATGCTCTGCCAGAAGGTCTAACAGACACACGTGGATAAAGCACACTTAAAGGGATATTCCATGTTGGTTTTTCTCTTCTTTACATTAGCAACGAACTCACACAGCTCATATAATTAACAACATTTCTCTATATAATGTAGTCATTAACTGACATGCTAATCAGCCTACTATTGCTTTATATTTACCTGAATTCATCGTATGAGGCTGTTCTCCAGCATTCCTTTGTGCGCTCGTGTCTCCATCTTGTTTCTGTGCCTTTGTTTGAGGCCCTGAGCCCCCCTGGTCGTGCCCTTGTTCCTGCTCCTGATGATGGGAGGTGGTCTGGGCCATGATAGAGCGGTGCAGATCCAGTTCGCTGCGTAGGGTGGCGTTAAGCTCCTCGCTGCTCCTCAGCTGCTCCTGCAGCCGCCCGTTCTCCCTCTGCAGGCCCTGCAGTCTGCCGCCAGCATCTCTGTGACCGGACACACCTTCGTCCTGAGCTCCTCCTATAGGTGACACAGTTGCACCCGTCCAATCAGAGTGTAGGTGTTGACCTGAACGTGCACAGGAAGACAACAACACATGAGTAATCCAACACTTCAATTCCAAATTGCATATTATTATTATTCTTTGTCTCCAGGTGCTTCTAAAGGACTTCACTTGTCACTGCAATAGCCTCTTGGTCACAAAATATCAGAAGATTGAAACAGATATGTGCCACTGAATAATGCAACTTTAAGTGGCAGTGGATTGAAACTGGACACCTCCTCTGGCATTGGCTGACAAGCTTTGTCCTGCAGAATGCCTCACTGCAACAGAAAGGATCTGAGTGGACAATAAGTGGTATTACAGGCAGGCACTAGACTGCCTGTGCACCTAGAAGAGGAGCTGTTTGATCTCAATGACTGTGCAATGGGCAAGAAGGAAAGAAAATATGCATTTTTAATGAAGCAAACTGAATTAATCCTAGTCTGGCACAAAATATCAGGGGTAAAACTCTGACAAAAGGCTTCTGAGACTTAAAGCATTGGATCCAGAAATACTTACTGTGGGTTCGATTGCCACCTTGTGTGGTTGGGCTGCTGTGACAGGAGGAAGAAGTCCTGTCTGAGTGGGACAGATCAGAGTGAGAGCTGTGGTGGCTGCTGAGACTCTGGCGTCTAATCTGGCTCTGCAGGCTCTGGATGAGACGGTTCTTCTCCTGCAGCTCTTTAGCCAACCTGGAAGGAGAAGGAATGATGCGTGTTAACACCAGTCGGGAGGCCTCGGTATGACTGCTGAGAGAGAAAAAGGAACAGCAACCCCAAAAAGTAAAGAAAACTATGTTCCTATAACCAGCGGGCTTCAAACAACACACAGCTGGGAAATCTGACACAGGAGCTCACGGCAAACGTCATGCTGTCTGGATCAAACCCACTCACAGGTCCAGCTGCTCCCTGGTGCAATCAGCCAGGGTGAGGTTTTGCTGGACGAGCAGGGCGACGTGCTGCTGCAGCAGCTCTCTCTCACCCTCTAGCTCCAGACGCAGATAATCTATCTCCTGCTGGATTCTACACAAGCTTTCAGGGGGACCTCTCATGCACTCCTCATAGGACAGCAGTGATTGTGATGTCTGCTGAAGCTCCCCAAAACTGCCCACATCAGTAGTAATATGGATTAATGCGCGTGGCTCTGAGGAACCTTAATTTATAATTTGATACAAGTGTGTGGTTAAAAATGCATTACCTATTCATATCAAGGATGGAAGGATACAATTATTGTACTGTGTCCAAAACAAACAAATTGCAATTTTGCAAGTCTACAGTTATTATTGTTGTATTAACTGCTCACTTAGAGCATTTGCTGCCAATAAAAGGTAAAAAAGTCAAAGTTTAAGATGTCTATGATGTGAAACTGAAAGCATGGGGAATACAGAGTGACAATATTGACCCAGTGATGGGCAGCAGAGCATTAATTTACTTCTGGCGGACACAGAAACAAACTAGGTCACCAGCAGGACAACTATTCAAGTGCACAGCCCAGGGTCATAATGCGAATAGCTGGGGGCAGTTTTAAAAGGGTCATAATATGACAAACATCTCAAAGAGCTCAGCTAATGACCCAAAAATACAGTCGCACATGTGACCTTAACAAAAGGGACTACAGTCTAGGTCACTAGAAGGATGGAAAAGTAAACATCAGCTTTTTAAAAAAAGCTAATTTCTCATCATATAACATATATATGTGATAAATGTTTCACCCACTGTTGCATACACAAAAAATAAAGAAATAATGTATTTGTACCTGCGAGACAATTCAAGAGCTGGCGCATCCTCATTATCCAGATGAGTCTCTCCTACAAGACAGAAAAAGACGCTGTCATGGACAGTGGCTGCTCTTCTGTCTTTGTTTCTCTTCTGGTGGCGTCTGTTTTCCCCTTGTTAGACTGTCAAGTCAAGTTTGTACCCACCCATAATTTTATTATAACTTAACAACTGCCTTTAAAACTACTCTTTGATAATGAAGGAAATCATCAGTAAGTAAATTGATCACCATATCAAGTAATTTCTTTCATTAAAATAATGCCCTTCATGCTCTAAAATGGCTTTGTTGTAACTGCACTTGTCTCCTTCAATCATTATACTACCACGGCACTAACACACATCCTCCAAGCACACCAAGTAAATACTGTCGCATAACCACAAATACACATCTGCAGTGATGGCAGATACTACACGAACAACACCTCATCATGGATCTATATAATAATTTAGGCAAAGCAACTACTACAATTACGATGACGGCAGCAGCTACCTTTGTCCAGCCGTCCCTCCAGCCTGTCCAGAATGCTCAGGCTCTTGTCCAGCTGCTCTTTAACCACCTCTCCCATGTAGCAGTCGACCTTTTCAGCCTGCAGCAGCTCTTTGAAGGCCTGGTTCAACTCTTCCAGCTGCCGCCGGTGCAGGGCTCCCAGCCTGCGGCCCTCCTTGATCTGCTGCCTCAGCTGCGAGAGCTCTCGGGCCTGTGACTTCACAAGGGAGTCCAGGCTGTGGAGAAGACCATATTAGGGACAATTTAAAAAAAAAAAGAAAGAAAGAAAGAAAAAGATCATGCAGAGTAAAGAAGGTGAAGTACTAATAAAACACTTCAAAGATGGTTAACCTAGCAGGTGATGTGGAGCGGCTGCGGGATGGCTGTAGTTGTTCACTGATGCTTCTGTTCAGCCTCCTCTCTCCTTCCAGCTCCATATTTACCCGGCTGCTTTTATCCTTAATTGCCTGGTTCTCCCCAGCCTTCTTCCCCCTTAGCTGCCCACTTCTGTGGCTGCCATCTTGACTACGGTCGTCTTTCTGTGCACCCTCTTGATCCTTGATCACAGACGGGTCTGAGGTGTTGTTGACCAAGTCACTAGAGAGGGAATTCCTACGCAGAAGGCTCTGCATTTGGAGGATTAGTTTTGTCTGGTTTTCCAGCTGGACCTTGAGCTCTCTGACTTGTCCCTGAAGCTGCAGTGGGTCCTCAGAAACACCATACTCACTATAGACCTGCAGACCTTTCAGACTCACCTAAAAATAAAATAGATGGAAGAAGGTTCAGATTTTTAAAAGTGAAAACTAATGTTAAATGGAATCAAACCAGTAACACGTGCTGTAACTTCTGATCATTGTCGTTACACTGTTGATTCTCACAAAGCTGCTTAAAATGACTGTAATGTATGTAAATGTTCTCAAACACACCTTATTCTCATTTCTTGATACATGTATTTATTTTTAGAATCTGCTTGAGTTGCCTTATACACCCATCAGTTATAACATTATGACCACCTGCCTAATATTGTGTTGGTCCTCTTTTTGCCATTAAAACATCTCTGACCTGTCAAGGCATGGACTTCACTAAACCCATGTGCTGTGGTGTCTTGCACCAAAAGATCCTTCAGGTCCTGTAAGTTGTGAGATGGGGCCTCCATGGATCGGGTCGTTTGTCCAACACATCCCTATATTGTATCCCTATACACACCTGTATTGAGATCTGGGTAATTTGGAGCCAAGTCAACACCTCAAACTCACTGCTCAAACCACTCCTGAACCATTTTGGGAGGACGCATTGTCCTGCTGACGGAGGCCACAGCCATCAGGGAATACCGCTTCCATGAAAGGGTGCACATGATCTGCAAAAACGCTTAGGTAGGTGATATGGATCAAAGTAACAACCACATGGATGGAATAAGTTAAGTTTTCCCAGCAGAACATTATCCAAAGCATCACACTGCTTTCCTCTGTGTCTTCTTCCCATAGTGCATTCATCATTTAAAGTGATTCATCAGACTGGGACAATCTTCTTCCATCGCTCCACACTCCATTTCTGAGGCTCACGAGTCCATTGTGATCGGTGATGGACAGCAGTCAGAGACTTGAGCTACGGTAGCTCGTTTGTTGGACTGGACCAGACTCTGCTTCCCATGTGCATGAAAGAGCCTTGGATGTCCACGACCCTCTTACTGGTTCACCACTATTCCTTTCCTTCTGCTTTTGACAGATGTTGCTACTGACCACTGCTGACTGGGAACCCCCCACAAGAGCTGCAGTTTTGGAAATGCGCTGACTGTATCATTTAGTCATCACAATTTGGTCCTTGTCAAACACGCTCAAATCCTCACGCTTGCCCATTTTTCCAAAATGTTCACTTGCTCCCTAATATATTCCACCCTCTAACAGGTGCCATGATGAAGAGATAATCAGTGTTATTCACTTGACTGCTGTTTGAATCATGGTTCATAATAATGTATTTATCTTTCACTAGGCCTTGGTAAACCTCTAAGACCCAGTCCTCCTCTATTCTGATTGGTCGTCACTCAACAAACAGAAGGTTTGAGCAGCAGGAGGACTCCTGTGCTCACAGACACAGCTCTGCATCTGAGCTAACCACAGCAGTGACATTCCCCATCATTCCCTAGTGAACTTTGCTATGGAGTGCTGGGAGTGAGGAATAAGATAATAAGCAAATAATAAGATAAATACCTTGGCTGAGCTGAGAGCTGGGGAAGTAGGGTACGGGGTGCTGGAGGTTGAGTCCAAATTTTCAGTAGAGGAGAAATTGGCCTGTTCATGTTTCAACAGGGAAGGCAGGCTGGAGCCACTGCAACTAGGGTTTACCCCAACCTCTAAATCTGGCAACACAGGAAGCACAAAAACATTAGACTCTGGGGGAGGAGTCCAGTGCAAGTTGTAGAAAATAAACAGTGATTGAGCAGTGTGAGGAAAGAAGTCATTTGTGATACAGCCAAATTTGAATAGGACAAGAAATCAAGGTAAAAGGTTAATGAGTGCTCAAAAGACATTCCCAAACCTTAAGTGAAAACATGCATGAATAGAGACAGCCCATTCAAATTTAGGAAGGGTGAAGAAAATTCCACAGTTAAAAACTAGAAAAAGACTGTGTGGTTACGGAGACCCAGGCAGAAAATATTTTTTAGAGACAGTGTGGCCTTGTTCACTCCTCATGCATACATTCTACATTAAGAGAAGCTGTCCACACTTGAGATTAGTATCCACTCAGCAGACAGACATGCAGAGTCTGTCTGAAGGCTGTCTACCTGTGCTACTGCTCTCTTCCCTATCGTTCTCACTCTTGCCACTGGTTTCGTAACCCAGGTCCTGCAAATCCACCTGCACGCCTTTGTCATCCTGCTCAGGAGCTGGCATTGGAAGCAATATACATTTGGTTAGGAAGAAATCAATCAAGGAGTTCACATATGTCTCTATCCCTGCTTATGTTGTTCCTGACCAAACTGGGATTTGCAGTATCACAAAATCATTTGAATTATTGTGGACAAGCACATGTAGAAGAAAGCTGCTCAACAGCTTACCTTTCTTTATCATTTCAGGAGAGGATGTACTGGTAAGAGCAGTGGCCAGTTTTGCCTCCAGGCTTTTACATGCCTTCTTCTTCTCCCTCAGTGCTTTGTGCAGTGTTTCCAGTTCAACCTGAACACTTGGCGGTAACCCTTTGCCGTCCTGCACTGCCCTGTGGGCTTCCCTCTCCATTTTGTGACCCCTCTCTTCCTGCAGGGAAGCCTGGAGCTCAGATATCCTCTGAGAGTAATCACTGAAGACCTCATAGAGAAGACCGAGATGGCGATGAAGCTCTAGTACCTTTGTTCCAGTTGAAGCAGTAGACAGGTTGTTGCTGGGTTCTGAGATTGGTGGGGCAGGTTCTCCAAGTTGCTCCCGCTCTTGGAGGGCTCTCTGAAGTTTGTCTAAATTTATCTGCAAGTCAGAGCTGATCTGGGATCTGCCAGCCGTCACGGAGCCAGAATTTGTGCAGTGTGCTGCTAAAGAGGCAACAGCGGACTCTGTTGCACTAAAGCAGTTCCTTAGAACGTCAATCGCCTCTTGGTTTAAACTAGTATCAGGACCGTGGTGTTCCTTTGCCTCATTTTCTTTAAGTGACTCTGCTGCTACTCTGTCACTGGTGTATCCATATTGTGCAGTAGCATTTGTGGCCCTCAGTTTTTCTTGCAGCTCTGCATTGAGCCTATTCTGCTCCCAAAGTGCTTCTTGCAAAGAGTCTGCATGACGCTGCAGCTCATGCAGAGAGTCCTCGGTACCTTGAAGCACCCCTCTGGTGCTTTCTTCCTTTGGAGAGCTATGCAGCTGCTGCAAAGCTCCCTCTATCCTTTGACAAAGATCGCTGATTTCAGGATTCCTTTCTTGGCTTTCTGCAGAGCTGATGACTTTCTCTGCCAAATTCAGAAGCTCTATGAGCTGGTTGTTGAGCTCCTCTTTCTGCTGCAAGGCTTTCTGCAGCTCAACACATCTACCATGGAGAGACGCATCAGAACCCACAGAACCAGAACCTGTGTGTGAACCAAATCCACCCTGGCTGTCCAGACTGCAGGCAGTCAGATAAGCGATGGTAGATTCTGCTGCCTGTAAAGCCTCTACGTACTGGGAGTTCAGTCTGTCTTTCTCCCGGAGCTGTGCATGAAGTTCTTCCCAATCAGCAAGCTGCTCACTCAGCTTGTTGATCAGTGCTTCCTTCTCCTGGCACTCCTGGTGGAGAAGTTCCAGCTGAGTATATAGTGCAGAATCATCTTGGGTGTGATCCAGTGATGCTCTGGCTTCAGAGCCCTTGTCGGATCCCACTGGACTACAGCTACGATTAGGGTATCCAAGGGTGGCGGAAGGGGAAGTGCTGTGCTGGAGTGATGTGTGAGTGTCAGAGTCTGTGTGTACATGCTGGTCAGACCAGTAGACATCATCTGAATCAAGGTGCTGAAGTCCATCAGTTTTGAGCTGCTCGGAGCTTCCAGGCTTCCTGCTGCTGCTGTTAGACTCCACCCTCAGCCTCACAGGCACAGGAAGGCGAGATCTGCCTCCAGACTACAATTTAAACAAACACAAGAAACATTAAAACCCCAAAACGCCTTCATGTAGGAAAGAGTGATGTCTTTTTATTTCTTCTGCAGTACAAAACTTACCCTATGTTTTGCAAAATGCTGTTTTTCACTGTTGCTGTGTGGCTGGCAATTAGTTCTTGGACTCTCCTCGTCATCTGCAGTGCTGACATTGGTAATGGGACTCTCCCCGTCCGAAATCTCATTCCACTTCTTCCCTCCCTTCTTCTTTGACAGTTTGGTGACCTTTGCATCTTCTGTGTCCAGTGCTTCCAAACTCTTCCTCAACTCAGCCTGTCCCTCACTGCTGTTCCCTGAGGCATCAGTGCTCTCTTTTTCTTTGTACTCAGACGATTTCTGTTCCTTCAGGAGACCCCGCAGCTCATCATTTTCTGATCTGAGCCTGAGGATTTCCGCTCTGTAATGAGAAACATTTGACCAGATTACAGTTCAGACTTCTAACTACCAAGTAATGGGGAAAATAAGGAGTAGACTCTGAAAGAAAGACCTACCTAAGGTGCGAGACAGATGTTGACCCACAATCAGCTAATAGGGATTTAAGTGCCATTAAATCTGTGTTCATCTCCCTAGAATATTCCTCCCCAGTGTCCAAGATGTCGCTGCTAGAGTGAGCACGCTCTCTACTCTGGCTGAGGCCGCTGTCCATGCTCACATCACCCAAAAGCTTTTCCGACAACATCTAAAAGAGTGATTATTTAGAAAGCAGGTTTTATAAACTCTTCAAATAGTACTTAAGCACTCAGTTGTTTAATGATTATCAGTTTCATACCTGTCCTAGTTTACTGCATGTCTGGCTCTCTTTGTCCTGACCAGGGAGATGTGTCTTGTTACTTTGAACCAGAGGCTGCTTCTCAAGCGTCTTCTTGAGCTGCTAGAGTAATGGGATGGGAGGCGAGTATGACACACATGGCTCGGTAAAAGAAAACTTAAAGTGGGAACAGAATCCATAAAGCACAGCACAGCAACAGCAGAATGGCATGATGTGTCTAATGTAGTATGGCGAAGAGAGACCATTTTATGGGACACAGAGATAAAGATAAAACAGGGACTGATTAGGAAAGATGAAGGAAAGAGAAAGAGGGTACTTACTCTACTACATACAAGAAACACACTTGTTAAAAAATTCAGACATTTAGTACCACAGAGGGAAGAGAAATTAGCAACAGGTTAGACAGAACAGAGGTTAGGCTATAAGTTCTAAGGTTAGAAAGGAGCTATTACAGGAAGGATGTTAGACAATGATTCGTGATTTCTCAAGTATTTTCTAAATGTGGACATACTCTGGAAGAAACATTACTAATAAATGACAAGACGTGTACTCTTTTGGAAGACCTAAAAAAAACAAACAAAAAACAACAACTTTGCAGCTGTAACTTTGTGTACAACCTCGTCTCTTTGCAGCTGCTGTTTGCGGTCTTTGTCTTCTTTGTCATCAGTGTCACGCTCTGACTTCTCAATTTGTGAAAGCTGGCTCTGCAGTTCACTGTTTAAGGTCTGCAGCCTGCTGACATGGTCTTGCAGCTCAAGCACCTTAGCACAGAGAGAAATCATTTTTACACATTTACAGCTTTACAGTTGGTACAGTGACACGTGAAGCACACTAATTAACTTCAACGTGACAATGTATAAGAATGAGACAAAATGCAACAAAATGTAAAATACCTTCTGTTTAAGCTCCTGAGCAGACAGATGAGACAAGCTGTCATCCAGTCCCTCTCCTACACAGATACTCATGTAGGAAGTCTGATCTCCAATGAAACTCAAAGAGTCGCCTGAAAAACGTTAAAATAATCTTATAATGTTGTCTGTATATAAAATGGAATATGACATTTCTCGTCTTACCTCCATCGTTGGCTCCACCAACCCCTCCTCCACGGTTCTGAATTGCTCCTAAGCGTGCCTGCAGAGATGCATTCCAACGCTGGGCATCTTCAAGCTGATGTCTCATGCTCTCTAGCTCTTTAGGATCAATCAGGTCCATACCTGAAACGATACACAGAGGGTTACAAAAGGCCACGCATGACAGGGCATTACAGCAGCTCCCATGAGGCACCATTAACTTAAGACTTCATGTGCATATGTCTAACATGTCATAAAGAGGGTGTATACTTCAGCTCTTTTTCATAACTTTAAAAACAAACACAGACCAGCCACGAAGCTGAGGTTTTACACCGCAGCACACCTTTGGATTATACCTTTCACTTTCATATTTTTCATGATGTCTACAATCTAATGTTCTTTAATTAAAATACTGAAAAAAACAAATAAAATAAAAAAAATCCTTGTAAATGAAAAATGTAAAAAAAAAAAAAAGAAAAGAAAAGAAAAACAAAAATGGTGGGTTTACATTTTGCAGTTAGTGGATCTTGGCTTGCTAAAAAAAATCCAAGTCAGATATGCAAAATATATGTAGAGGAGCTAAAATGCACACCCACAATATACACAATCACAAAGTATGATTATTATTGTGCTTTTTCATAAGTGTGTAAACATGTAGCCTATGCACACAAGTCATAATGGTTGGTTATATAACCAAAGCATGAAGTGTGCAAATGTAATCAGTGACAATCATCCTGCTACGTCTATCTTGCCAGTCAGTGCTAATATGAGCTGCGTCCCTGTTACTTACAGCTGACCTATTTTTACACCTGGCTCTCTGCAGGCAGGGGTGTGGGGAGGAGCATGCACGTGTGTGGTCGCCTGAGCGCACACGACAAGTGGATGGTCCAAGTTATTTGGCTTAGACCTCAGAGCAGAGTGACACTTTTAATCTGTTTTAAGGCTGTGCATTAATGCCACAACAAATCTGAAGGACAAACTGTGTTAAATTACATTAACTGCATGACGTCAAAGAAAAATAAATGCCACACTTTTTGGATTAGGCTCTATTTCCGGAGAGCTGCTTTTTTAATGTTGTACTCTGCACATTAATATCCTTTATTAAATTATTTGAAAATGGCACAACCATGCTTTTAAATGTTATTCATGTGACAGATGGTTGGATGGGTCGGATTAATAACCAGAAGCGTGCTAAAGTGATGCAATCATGAAGCAAAGGGACAAAACAAAAACAAACAAACAGCATGTTGAAAGTGAGAGACAGAGAAGACAGGTCTTTATTTATTTTTTATGAAGGACAAAGAGCAGACAGGTGTGAAATCAATACATTTACTGAGAGACAGTGAAAAGGGGAGCGACTGTGTTATAGACAAAAACATGCAGATAACTGGGTGATGATGAGAGCAGAAGAGACAGAAAGCAGACAAAGATGAAAAGTGGAGGGACCAGGTGTGCATGCTGAAGAAGAACACAACAAAAAGTAGACATGGAAGTTGTCGGCAGGACGAGTAAACATATTATATAAAGATGACCGGGGTTTAAGGGTTCCCTTTAATGATGAATTATATTTTCTACCTTTCTAACCACAATAAATGATAACAAGCACTTCTTTTCTCATTCACTCCTTTATTCCTTTATTTCTTTCCCTCTCATTCAGTCACCATCCTCCTCTACAATCAAGTGTGTTTTCACTGCACCTTCTCTGAGTTTGGCTCTGTGTATCTCTCTCTCCAAGTCACCCCTTAACTCCTCATTAGTTCTGATGCTCTCTTCTAGCTGCTGCCTGAGAAGCTGCACTGCCGTCAGCTCCAACTGTAGAGCATGGAGACGCTGGGCACTGCAAATCATCCAAGAGGTCTGTTAGCACAAAGCATTTGTTTCTCCTTTTTGCATTAAAGCAGCTGTTGCACATAACTACCTGTCTTGCTCCTTCACAGTCTTTACCAGGCTGGAATAGAGCTGCTGTTCAGCCCTCAGGGCTCTGTTCAGAGCATCGTGCTCATGTTGCAAAGCTGTGAGGTTGGGCAAGGCCTGAGGAGAGAAGAGAAACTATCTTAAAAGACAAAGCATCAAGATTGTAATGTTTTGCTCTAAAAAATTTTAAAAAGCAGGTCATCTTTACTTCTTGCTGGCTGTCTCCACCAATCATGGTACTCTCTCTCTGTGGAAGCACAGGCAGGGACCTCTCCATTCCACAGACAATGACGTGATCCTGGGTATGATCAGGCCGTGTGTGGCCTCTCTGACTGAGGCGCTGCTGGAGAACCTGCTCAAAGTCAAAAGTTAAACATCAGAAGAAAAACTCCTTCACTTGCTGACACAACTTTGACACTGTGTGGAATCCTTACACTGATAATCTCATCCTTGGTCTTTAGAGTTGCAGTGAGGGACTCAATATTAGCAGCCTGGCCTTCACTGTGACCCTCCAGCTCAGATAGCGCCGACTGAAGCTCAGCCAATGAAATCTAGAAATTGGGATGTAGGGAATTATGATTGACACTTTTAAGAACCATATCCTATTATGGATTAATTAAATGCTTCTAACTCACTGACCTTCAGTTCATTTTCCCTTTTCAGTGCTTTGTTCAGTGCTTCAGTTTTCTGTGCCAGCTCCTTCTTCAGGACGACCACTGTTTTCTTGGAAAGTAGATTGTTCTCCTGGCTGTCCTCGCTGTTTCTCCTGGACAGCTCAGCTTCAGCACAGACAAAACAAAGTCAAACGTAGCACCAACATGCAGTCTACCTTTAAATAACCTGCGCGAGGGTGTTACAGGTCTAAATCCATTACCTTCCCTCTCGTCCAACTTCTCTTGCATGATCTGAATAGTTTGTCTGAGATCCAACACTTGATCTGGCTCTGCTTTCTGCCTCATCTCTGCCAGAAACTGGTCTCTCTCCTGACCACGCTGAAGAAGCTTCTGCCAGTTTATAAAGATATAAAATCAGCAGATTCAAATTTGTACAGGTAATATCTTAAAACACGTTCAAAACAGGGCATAGAATTGGGGGGCAGAATGTGTTGTTCTCTTTGGGAGTTTGAATTTCCACACATTTTACAGCTGAATGGCTGTGTTGTATCCCACAGGATCTTACGTTAATAAGGCTGTCTTTTTCACCAAGCAGGGCTTTGAGCTGCGCGGTCTCTAAATAACTCTCCTGGGCTGTTGAGGAGCTTTGCTTCTCAGCAGTGGCAAGCTCCTGCTGCCTATCAGACAACTGCTTCTTCAGCTCCTGAATCTCCTGAGCACGCTCAGACAACATGCGATTGTAGTGCTCTGCAGACTCCTGGAGACGACAAAGAGTCAAAGTTAATAGTGTTAGCTTTGTTTGTGCACACTCTGTCGTGCCCTGTTGTCATAAATGCTAACCTTCAGAAGTTGGTCTTTGCTGCTAATTGTAGCAAACAGGCTTTCTACAGCACTCTCATTGTCAGCAACCAGTCTTTCCCTGGCCTTGACAGCCTCAGCCAGCATGGCTTCAGTGACCTTTAACCTTTGGCCCATCTGTTCAGCCAGATCACGCGCATGGCTCTGTGACTGGTTCAGCAATGATTCAGACATTTGCTACGGACAGAGGGGGGGAAAATGAGCACTAAAGTACAAATGACATAAACCAGAACAGTAAAAACTATAAGGAACCTGGCCTTAATGAGTGACTATTTGTCAGCCAACCTCCATATCCTTTGTCTTGCCCTCCAGGGAGAGCTGCAGCTGGCTAATGATGGAGTCCTTCTCCCTCAGTGATCTGTTCAGGTTGTCTTCCACATCTTGCTTGGCTCTTTGTAGGTTCTTTAGGGTACTTGCAAGATGCTGCAGCTCTGCATCCTTCTCCTTAATCAGACTGTCAAAATTCTGCAAAGAAAGGAGTAGAAAGGAGTATGCATAACCCTTAATCACAACTATGTGATTATCAATCAATAGAAAAGATCCCAGTTCCGGATACTTACATTGATAGTTTCTTCATTATGAGACAGCAAGTTGTTGAGTCTTTCTAGGTCTCTTTCTTTTTCCCTTAGTAACAGCTGCAGGTGGTGTATCTCATTGTCTTTTTCTTCAATAGCAGCAAATTTCTCATCAAGTGCTTGCTGTAAGAGAACAAACAAACATGTCAGAAACCAGGCAAAGTCACCATGGTTAAAAGATTGCAGTGAAGGAATATCCACCTCCAAAGCCTTCTCCTTTTCTTTCAACCTTTGCCGCAGTTTGGAGAGAATACTGTCGTTACTTCCTGGACTTTTGCTTTGCTCAAAGTCTCTGACCATGTTCATGTATTCCTGACAAACACATAAAAACAATGTTAGTAAATACACCACACTCAGAAGAACTGGATGTCACTTTGGAGCACCAACTTCTCTTTGGCTCTGATTGTTTTCATGACATGCTTATAATCCAGCTGACAGGCTTTACTGCTAGCTAACTGCTCTCCTATGATTTCTGTTTTATCATGTGTGGTGGCTCTTTGAAGGAGAAGAAGAGCAAAACAGCAGTAATGAGCTAAAATTCAATTTTTACACATACTTAGGCTAAGTAAAAAAGGAAGCAACTCATTTTTTTAATCTTTTGAGCTAAAGTCTGTCCGCACAAGTTTAGTGATGATGTGTCACCTGTAGCTGCTGCTCTTTATCAGCCAAGGTGGATGTGAGACGCTGGATGGTGACCTCATGGGCCTGCAGCTTTGTTTTGGTTTGGTCCAGCAGCTCTTGGTACTGCTGCTCCAGAGCACCCTCCCTTTCCCCAATCTCCCCACTCAGCTTTTTCAGCTGATTGTTTAAATCCTTGTGGAGGAAATTATAATAATGTCACACAAAAGTCAATATTTAAACAGATAATGAAAAAACAAAACGATTAAGAGGAGAATGCCTGCTCCTTTTATTGTGGATACTGTGAGTGACATCTTACATTAAGCGCTTTGTCTCCTTTCTTTTTCTGTTGTTGCAGGTCCTCCAACTCCACCTCAAGCTGATCCTTTGCCTGCTGTAAGTCAGCCAGCTCTTGCTCCTTCCTATCCAGTGCTCGCTGCAGTTTTTGGGCTTCAAGCACCTTGGTGTGGTGTTCCCCCTGTAATTGGGCCAGCTCTGTTTGCTTTTCCATTAATAGGTTTTGGTGTTCCTCTGCTCCCTGAAGGAGAAAAAAAAATATTGACTTCTATCTGTTTAAGGCACATATAGAGCAGGGGACACATTGTGGTAACAGTATTATGAGGAATGTCTTTGTATAAAGTTTGGTTCTATATAAAAGGTGTATATAACATACCTGGTATTTCTGCAGTTGGGCTTTATGTGCTGCATCTCTAGCTTTGGCTAAAGCATCATCTCTGTCCTCAATCTCATGACACAGCTCAGCAATCTGCAATACAAAGATGGACAGGTTGGGCCTGAAACTTTGCATAATACAGAGAAGAGGTACAATGACAATAACAAACTAAGTAATAAATTACCTCTTTTTCCTTTTCTCTGAGGACCTGAGTGAGTCCCTGGATGGTTTTATCTCGCTTTAGAGCATTTTTCTTCTCAGAGTTTAGTTCATTCTCCTTCTCCTCTAACATCACTGACAGGGTCTGTTTACATGAAGCAGTTAGTGATTTCATACAGAGTAATAGATCAATACAATTTAGGAATATTTACATGTGAACTACCTTGTTCTGATTCTGGGAATCTTCCAGGGTTTTTGCCAGACTCTCACTGGTGCTTTTAACCAGGTTCAGCTCGTCCGTCAGCAGCTTATTGATCGACTTCAACTGATTAACATCACTCTTCTTCTTAGCAAGAGAACACACAAACAACAGAACAGGAGTAATTAATTAGAGAAGTGTGTTTATCAACAAAGGTACCTGGGACAGATCATTACCAGTGCTACAGTGGTTTGCATAGATGGTGGGATTACTGAAATGAACTACCTTCACTCTGACAGGAGTGTATTCATCATCAAATTCCTCTGAAAGGTCATGCAGAGACTTCAGATCTACTTCTCTATGTTTGCGCTTGGCTCGGGTGCTGACAGAGCCAGCATTTAACCTCTTCAAGATAGGGATGTGACATCCTGCTGGGGCAGACACCTGCTGCTTTGAGATGCAGCGCAGGACCTGAATCAGGTCAGAAATCACCGAAGGTTGACTTGAGGATCTTTGGAGCAGTGCTCTGGCCTGAGCCTTTCCTCCCGAGTCATCAGTGGCCCCATACCTTGCAAAAAACACCCTGGCCTCTCTCAGTTTTCGTTTGAGCGGAGGATCTGTCGGGGTGTCTAAGGAAAGCTCTCGATTCAGTGACTGCAGTGATGTGGAGCGGCGGCTGAATCCGGGTCTAGCCAAGGTTCCCTTACGCTGAATCAGGTCAAGGTACATACTTTGAGAACGGTGGCGTGTGCCCCGGAGCCCAAAACTTCTCATAGTGCTGTCCAGCCCCGCCCCTGATCCCAGCCTACTGCTCCTTGAGCTCAAACGTCCAGAGAATGCCCCTTTACTGACAATCCTATCCAGACTCACACACCTTCTCATGCGATTCTCCACATAACAACTTTCCCGGAACTGCAGTCCTTCATGAGCCACCTGACATGCAGCTTCATCATCAGGACTGCGGAGCCCAGAAGAACTGAGCAAAGCCTTGGAGCTTGCATTTTCCCTCTCACTTCTCTCTGGGTTGTTTTTGTTGTAGATGTGCACGATGCACTGGATAAGGTGTTCCTTCTCTGCTTGCAGCTTTTGGATCTGATTGCCATGTTCCTCCTGCAGTTTGCCGATGTTTATATCAAACTGCACAACCTTCTCCAACTGGAACACACATTTTCCACAGAGGAACTCTCCATGCCCGTCACGAGTCACCTCTCTCCCCAGCACATGGGACAGGATGACTTGTAGCTTCCTCTTTCCCGATGAGCTGAAAATCCAGCGACACTGGCTTCCCACCAAACGGACACCACATATGCGACATGGATCCCTCATGGCACCTTAGATCTTCCACACTCGCCCACTTAAACTGAGTCCAAGAAATCTGTCACTGACACACCAACTGTCTAGTGACTTAATGGCCATCAGCTCGCCAGACAGAGCCATCTATCACGTTCTCTCAATACACCAGCAAGCGTAGCACAGAGGAGAAAGACTGAGAGCAAAGCACTGTAAGCCCTAAGCCTCAATAATCCCCGCTCCCGCCTCTATTCCACTCTCCCTCATGCATGCAATCAAATCAACAAATCCTCTAGGACTGCTGCAGTGATCTGTGTTAGGGCCCATGCCAGACCATCTCTAGAAAACACTCTCCCAAATACCTTAAAAAAGGCATCAGACACAAAAGCTGGCATCAAGCAGGTAGTGATGGCATCAGCCAATCACTGATAGAGCTGATCCTTCCTGGCAGTACATGGAAGATTTAAGATTACAGAGTACTTTCTGGTGACTGTTACTTTGCAATATTCCATTACATCTTTAACTTACAAAAATCTGTCAAGCATCCCTGATAAACAGGTTTTTCCCCAGTATTGCAAAATCCTTTACAATGAATGGAGCACGTTCAACTGTTTAGCCACAGCTCATGAACACCTCTTGCCTACACCATTTTTCCACTTACTAAAGAAAGAAAGCCAATAACAACCCCCGGAGGAAGCGTCTTCAGACAGCAAACTAATCCAGCCTCAACCCTATGGCCCGAGTTTTACGCCAACGCCTAAAGAGGAACCATGGACACTGCCCAGCTAACAGCTTTCTATTTTACACGTCAGCAACACAGCAGCCTGCACAACACTGTGATTAAATGAGACACATTCTCTCTACGCAGTCATTGCTTCTAAATGGATAAAATATGCATTTGATGTTTAACATCTGTGCAACACTAAAATACATCACTTTACCACCATAATTAATTATTTTTGTTTGACATTTCAATGTTAAACAAAGCAAGTGTCAACTTAGTACTAGTAGCATCATTAGTCAAAGGCTTTACAACCAGCCACTACGCAGATGCATTTTCTACACTTTACTAGATGCAAACTTTCAGCTTTTTAAATGAAGTTTAAGTTTTTTTTGTGAAATTGTCAGAAATACTACAACAAGAGTAATAACAACTTCACACTAGAGCAGGGAATTCAATTGAAAAAAAGAAATATGGAGAAAAAAAAAAAGAATCCTAGACACACATTTTACACATTTCAACTACCAAACCGGCAACAGATGCAGAGAAAAGCTTCTGTGAGCTTAAATGATCTGATACATGAAATGACTGTTAAACAAAAAAAGCTTTCTGTGTGTGGCTTACGTATTACAACAAAGCAATATAACAAGGCAGGAACACATACAGCAAAAAAAGGTACTTTTGGCTGCTCTGTTATTTCCCAAGGAGTTACCACAGCAGCTGGATCTGCATGTTTTGATCTGGCACAGATTTTTAGGGCAAATACCCTTCCTCATGCAACCCTCCTGTTTATTCAGGCTTGGAACCAGCGTTAGTAATACAACATCTTGTGACCACCCTGAGCTATGAGTGGGGATTTTTGGTGTGTAAGGCAAATGTGTTAACCATTACACCAGGAAGCAAAGGAAGAACGAAAGCTCTAAAAAGGTTTAAGAATCAGACAAAAAACAGGAAAAAGATTCTAAGTAGCCAACTGCAGTCTGTGCCATTGCAGAGTAGTTTAAGGTAGTTTAAAGTTTTAGAGGGACTGTATCAAAATAGAACCAACCTGATGGTCCGGCTGAGTTTTATCTCTCTCTCTATCAAGCTCGTCTCTCAGTGCCTGGAAAACAGTGAGAGTTCACTTAAATATTGCTTCATATTGGAAGCAGTGTAGAAACTAAGTAAACATATTTAAAAGTATTTAAGTAGCCTATTATTGCTGTAAATGACAAAAACTGAATATATGCACAAAACCAGTGAGCAACTGATCTCTGAGGCATCACTGAGAAAAAACTCTTAGATTTCACATCTTTATGAACATGTAAGCTTCTCACCTTAAGCTCTTGATCTTTATCGGCTATAAGAGCAGATAGCTGTTTAACAGTGTCGGCCGATGGAGCGTCTGTCTGCCTGTCTCTGCTGTTTCTCTGATGGATCACAGCATCCTGGTTCTTTAAAGTGATCTTCAGCTGCTCAATGATACTGGGATGAGTAGAAAATGTTGAAAATGCTTAGGTCTTTCTCCAAAAATATATTTTTCTGTATATACACATTGTCTGCTTTTTTTTTTTTTTTTTTTAAATTTGTCCCTACTTGTCTTTCTCCTGCAGAGCCTGCTGCAGATCTTGGACGGGGCTGAGGACTGGACCAGTGGTTAAAGTGCTGGGTGGACCCAAGGCTTGGAGCTGCTTCTCCATGTTTATATTCTTAAGTTTCTCCTGCTCAGCGATGGCGGCCATCTTTTCAACCTCTTCCTCTGCTGTTTGTAAACACTGGCATGATGCAAAAATGCCAAAAAACACAAAAGGGAACACAATTATTACCAAAACAAGTGAAACTAACAGCAGACACAATTTGGCTAATATGAGCACTGAACCAAACGAAATATACACAGTGAACTGCAATATCAGGATTTGAAAATTAGCGCTATAATGTCACTCACCTGTTCTAGGTCAGCTATCCTCTTGCTAAATGCATCTCTGAGTGCATCCATCTCCCTCTGAGCTTGCTCTTTCACACGCTGGGGTTCTCCCGATTCTCGGCCAGCCAGACTCTCCAGCGCTTTACTGATGAGCAGTCACATACAAGAATAAGTTTATCAGCCTACATATTTCTTAAATGCTGACTCGCATTACTTTGTGCTGCCATTTATGTATGTCTGAACCAGTGTTAATTTTGTTGACCGATAAGGTTTTGTTTTTTTTCTTCAGACAAAAACAGGGCAACAACTATTTCGCGAACAAAAGTACTAACACTTTTGTCAACAAATAAAAACCAGGTGAATTATCAAAAAGAAACGAGATCCAATTAGAACTAATTAAGTTGTGTCAAAAGGCGGGACAAGTTGGGAAGTGATCCAATCAGCAGTGATCTAAACTATAACTAAAACTAAGTGATGTTTTAGTGAAAAGACTAAAAGTCAATCAAAAAAAATCATACAGTCAAAATTAACACTGGTCTAAATGGCATCATGTGTGACTAGCAAAAAAACGAATTAAGAGAATGACACATACGATGCAGATACGAGTAACTCTTGTTTCTCTGCGAGCTCTCTCTTCATAGACTCCAGCTCCACCTTCAGCTCAATATTCTATAAACAGACAAAATTTCATCTCAAACACCAAAGCACAAAAACAAGGCCGGAGAAGCTCCCTCTTAAAGATGACATTTTTTAAATGACACTTTGGGTTAAATGTGCTCACTTAAACAAAGCTAGCACCATAATAATAGTTGAAAAAAGACAAGACAGCTGTTCCAAGGTGATGAATGCAAGATGCTGGCTGAATAAAATCCAGCTGCTGTTGCTCATGTTGTGATCTCATTTCAAACATGAGGGGAAACACTGAGTCACATGAAGCTTTGTCAGACAAATGTAAGACACTCAGAGTAATGCACGTTTTGTAACACTAAAATAAATACAACACCGTTCTGAATATGTCCTCAGTGGAGTCGTCACATTTCTGCTGCATGCGCTCCTCCATGAAGTAAATGCGCAGCTTCAGGTTAAAGTTCTCTTTCTTCAGAGCTGTGATTTGCTGGGGATCAATGTAAAAAACAAAAACAAATATGCAATCAGGCAGTTGAACAACTGATGCATTTCTAACTTTCATCTAGCTGCAATTTAATTTGCATTTCCTTGATTTATTTTAAATGCAAAGAAAACAAGTTGAGAGAAAGTATTGGGCTCAAAGAAGAAATATGAGCACTTCATTTATCAAGAAAAGCTACCCGACATGTTTACACTGCGGAAAGGGGCCTTGTGTGTATAGTTATTTTTAAAATGCTTATGTGTGTGAAGTAGACTGTGCATCATTGTGCTCTAGGCTCAGAACAGCATACATCTGGTAGTGGGGGTTGGGTGGACAGTCAAAGGGAGGAGTCAGAACTCTGAACCCCTTTGTAAAAACCTCTAATCATGCAGGCCAGACAGCACGGGCCCGAAATTTTCAAGCAAGCATTCCGATCAAATGCTGAAATATTGACTTCAGCCCACCTCAATCCTCCTTCTCCTCCTCTTGCACAAAAACCGCATCACTAAATTTCCTTAAATGGTCAATGTGGTTTGGTTTTCGGCTGAATGGAGAATCAGGTTTTTATCCTGTTTGTTGTACAGGGGGGAAAGTTGACTGCCTCATCCAGACAGCTTATTCTCTGAAGCTACTCGTTAAAAAGCTGTAAATATACAATTTACTGCAAGAAGACAGTATCACCACATAACCTATATGCAACATACAGAACATAAAGTTGACAGAAATCACTTACATTCTCATAGTCCTTCATGGTGAGAGCTTTAACAGGGGACATTTTTTCAGGGAAGGATGGAGCTGTAAAAACATCAAGAAAGCAGTTTTACTAAAATGAGTCACAACTGCAAGTATAGGCTGCATAGTTTAAAGAATCTCTCCTGCTTTCAAGAATAAGTCATACTTGCTGCTTTCACATTTATCCTCACTCTGTTTATGTTGGAGAGATAAGAGACACAGAAAGGAGTTTTCACTGCACAGGCATCAGAGATGGACGGGCTCCCTGAGAGCTGCCCTGTTTAGACCAGTTGAAACAGCTTACAGCTGATCATGTAACACTAGTCAACAACAAATTTCACAACACAAACTCCTGATTCATCATTTGCTGCTGCTTCACAAGAACGCCTCCGTCACACATCACTCTTAAAGTACTACTTACTTGTTTATGTTCACATTATTTCAACCAAAAGTTTAGAGAAATTACCGGTATGTTGATTTTTATTGCCTTCAGAGTATGCTAGTGTATTCAATGAAAACATAGCTCTGAAGCTCTATAGTGGGGTTTATTATTATGGTAAAACCATTAGCTGTTTTCACACATGCACAGTCTGGTTTAGTTCCAACCTGATTCTTTTGACATTTTCAGGAGTTCATTCAAAAATATACTTCAGGACGAGCTTTATTTTACTGGATTTTGCACTAAGATATAATTACTGCTTAAAGACTACTTCAAACTACTGCAGCAAACAAACACTAAATTAGCTTTCTTAAAACATTAATGCACTGTTTACTTCATTAGGGGGTTTTTTTTCTCCAAATGAAATACTACTTATGACCTTGTGGGTATCCATCCACTCATAAGAGCGTCCATTCATTTCCTAATAAAGATTTGTTATTAGGAAAGCTGTGGACAGCTCCGAGACTTGATAAACACTCAATAACTATGGACTCCTCTAAAACTGAATGGAGATGTGAAACGAAGTTAATTGATGTCTGCAGAGCAGGGGAAGGCTAAAAAAAGATATCAAAGTGTGTTCAACATGCAATTTCCTCTGTCTGAATTGTCATTAAGAAATGGCAGTTAAGGGAAACTGGGAGTCAAGAAAAGCTCTGGAGGAGAAAAGCTTTTTGACAGCATAAAAACTTCTGGGCAGAAAGGACAAGGAAACCTTCAGTTTCGCTGCAAAATGCATGTAACAGGGATATACTCAGTGGTAAATTCTTTTGTGCCTTTCAGCTCTTTTGTAGACCATTTCTGAACACAGAGCCAGCACAAAATTGATGTGACCTTCAGATAAACACTGGCTGCTGCCAAAGGCAAAAGTTATTTCATTCGTATAGTCAACAAGGCTGATATTAATGCTCAGCCTATATTAGTGCATATTTAATGTGCAGTGGTTTAGCTTTAGTTGACCTGTTCACACTTTACTGGTGTTGATGCACCAACAGCGAACAAGAAAGAATTATTAAAGCTTAGGAAAAAAAGAAAACAGACGAATCTGTAGGATTCTGGATGTAATGCTATCTCTAAACTATCAGCTATTGTCTCACAGTCATTTAGCTTTCTGATTAGATTATTTACAGTTTCTCTACACTGGTAAACAATGATCGGGGCAAGGAACAGGAAGGCTTCAACTCGATATCTGTTATCCAAATATTTGGCTACAGCGGAAGCCCCAAAACACTGGCCACAGTCCCCAAAGGCCAAGTTAGGAGACAGTTGAGTTCCAAGACTGCATAATGACTAAAAGTATGGTTACATAAAAAAGGAGCACTTGTGATACCAGAAAGATTGCACAGACAGAGAGAAGAAAGGAATCCACTAAGTCAGTAGTGTCAAAGTCCTGCAGGTTTTAGATAACACCCTGGGTCAACACACCTGAATGAAATGATTAGCTCATTGCCAGGCTTCTAGAGAACTTCAAGACATGTTGAGGAGGTAATTCAGCCATTTGAATCAGCTGTGTTGGATCAAGGACACATCTAAAACCTGTAGGACACCGGCCCTCAAGGCCTGAAGTTCGACACCTGTCCTGTGCACTAAGTATTAGCAAAATCTGGACGCAAACATCATCCAATCAGTCAATTCAAACTAAAAAAAACATCACAGAAGCCATTATATAACTGAAAGTTTGCCATAAATATAGCACAAGCTTAAGCTTATTTGTTTGACTGCACAATCACCTAACCTGAACATGAATACATCACTCCATGAAGTTATGTGCACAAAAAGTCTGGAAAAAAAAAATCATTTACTAGCTGCAAAAAACATTTGCAATATCTGCTATTTACATATCGTACATGCCAGAGTTATTTCTGTTATTTGTTTTCAAGTATTTAAGTGAATAAAAGGTAACGGCGCCTTATCATTTTAGGAATGCGGTTTGTTTTGAGAGCTACACCTTCAGTTCAAAAGTCAGTTAAATATGGAAGCCTATCCAAACCTATGGATTCATCTATAAAATTGTTGTGATGTTTAAACATCTGCAGGTGCTGCTGAAAAAATGTATTCCACTTTATTTCAGATATTAAAACATTTTCTAACAAGAACAGTCTTTTTATCCAGTCGTCAAAACAGTGTGATTGTTTGTGTCTGTCTGAGCACTGCAAAACAGTCGGAATATAGGTCAGATGCTGACCTATATCTATAAATTAACCATTTACTGGCTTGTGTGTATAAATCTAACTCTGTGTATAAATAGGATTAGCTTATTATCATCATCCGGCTATTCCCTCACCGCAGCTCTGAAAACAAAAGCCACGGGGTGGGTGACAGCAATGATTCAGCAATGGCATTAATTAATACACATGAGACGAACACACCTGAGCATGAAAAATGAACAGAGAGGAGAACAAAAGAGAATCTTACTGTACCTGACATGCTGTCTCCAGAAAATTCTTCAGCACCTATGGAGTCAGGCAGCCGGCAGCTGGGGACACAATCATTTGTTATTCATGCAGCCGAGTCACTATGAATATCTGACTAAATATCACTGTCACACTCCCAACATATTTAACAAGGAAAACGCATATTTAAAAAAAATAATAAAAAGAACTAAAGCTCTCAAACACAGCAGACACCGATTCATGTGTTTCAGAAAAACACAAATTCATGGTGTTCACACATTACTCACGCTGGCCAGTTCCACTGAGCCCTAAGGATGCTCCATAAATAGCTTAAGAATGACTCTCTGCCTTATTTACATCCACTATGGTAGAGCTGCCTTTCAGTGTGTGTGTGTGTGTGTGTGTGTGTGTGTGTGTGTGTGAGTGTGTGTGAGAGAGAGAGAGAGAGAGACCATGTGCCAGTGGCAGCCTGGAAGACAGATAAACCAATGGATGGAGATGGCTTTCATTTGTGCACAAGCAGAGCACTGTGGCTCTGATCAGCTAAGCGTCACACAGTGATGGGACGGTGGCGTCACTCACTGACACAGTATAATACACCAAACACCAGCAACACACACATCTGGAACCAGGAATGCACCGCTACAGCACAACCGGGCATACCAATAACTGTCATGTGCATAAACAGAAACATGAACTATCTGGGCCCAGGTTCATGTTCCTCCACCCTGACCTTTGCCTGGAATAGCATGAAGTTCAGCAGTGAATAACTTCCTCCAAAACCTCTCTGCATTAGAAAAAACACAGTGCTACTGCTTCCTCGTTGAATTCCCCTGAGTTGATTTACAATTCACCCATAAAACTACACACGTGTTTTACACCCACTTAATGACATGTTAGATTATTGCATGCAATGCCTCTAATCAGACAAATATGACATTAAAATATTTTGTCCAGGTTCAGTCCTTTTCCAGGCTTTCTGTGACTCTGTGGAGACTGAATGTCCCTGCTATAAATAGGCTGTTTATTGCTTCTAAAGTTTCAGACTCAAACACAATGACACTGCTCTTTCCCATTTCATTTCCCATTGTTTTGAGGAAGCCTAAACGGGTACATTACAATGATTTAACGAAGATCCGATGTCAACTGAAAATAGTTATTATTATTATAATTTAGAATAGCAAATCACAGCTGATGCAATTCAGCAACCAGAAAACAAATCGGTCAAATACTACTTGTTGATATGCATGTGCATGGATAAAGGAACACAGTATCCCTCCACAAACACACTGAATGTCGGTATAACTCTGCTGACAAGTATTGCATCACTGAGGTTTCACATGCCAAGAAAAACCCCTTCCTGTGTAAATGCAGGGGAAGCACTCTACAGCAACAGCGTAAAGCAAGAGCCATAAACACGTAAAACAACTTCCAAAAACAGCATCTCACATTAAACCTTCCCATAAAGAAGCCAAGACATTAACACTGACCCCTTTGAGTGTTTTTGACAGAGTTTTGACAACGGTTCAGTTGTAGTAACCCCTCCAGCACCCAGTGGAAACAATGTAACAGCATGTAAACAGTGACTTCCTCTTTTTCTCACTTTGTTCAGCTGCTACTGAAAATCATGAACCCGGCTAAGCTCACAATACCACGTACAGTAATTTTTTTTTTTTAAAAAAAGACCCACAACATTAAGTCGAGCAAGGTCACAATTTCGAAACTAAAAGACTGAAGTGAGTCGGGTTTCAGAATTACCCAACAATGCACACCACACATATCAGCTGACATCTTGAATTACTGAGGTACGCTTACCACCTGGATGAAAGCTTTTCCAGCAAACACAAGATGTGCCAGGTCCTTAAAAGGGAAACTAACAAGGGGACACTAAACGCATTAAGGCAGAGATGCGAAAACTAGCTTATCTGTAAGAATGAAAAAGAAGCTGTAAACTAGCTACATTGTTCAGCACTACCCAGGAAGAGCACAGTGCAGCAAAGCTAATGATGAACGCTTCACCTACCACAATCACGCTCTTTCTCCACGTAACGGAGAGCACGCGGGAAAAAAGGAAAGGAAAGAAAATAAATATAAAAATGTTAACTCCTCATTTTGTGACAATAGTGGCGGAGACGCCGCTGATGCAGTCTGACAGTGTTTCTCATAATTTCCGCTTTCTTTCACTCTCTGCATGACAGCTCAACACGTCGTGCTGCCACTCGCGGCAACATCACAGCAACATCGACAGAGCTGAATATGATTCGTAACCGTGCCACAAGCACTGGTCAGTACAGAGCATCCTTTCTGGACCAGTGTTCACAGCCTATCAATTCAACGCCCCCCCCCCCCCCCTTAATTGGCATTTTCTACCCAGCTAAACGAAACGTTACTACCGTTAGGTACGCATTTAACGGACTTCGATGTTAACTGTTTATATGAGTAGTATTTTTCCAAATAGTGTGTATGTCAATATGACCTGCTGCAGACGGACAAGCAACTTAAAGTGGGAAAACTGTGTATAAAGCAATTATCTATGGCAATTATATATTTAGTAGCTTTTGTTTTGTTTCCGTTATTTCCCCAGCACATTTTCATAATCAAATCTATATTACAGATGGCTACTACAACATGGAAGCATAATTTTACATGTACGTATGATCCCCTAAATAGAAGATGACCTAATATTGCTACACCCAAATTATAAAACAGACGTTTCTTGTTAAACCTACAGTAATAAAAGCTAAGCAAAGACGTTTTCGCAGACGACTGTTAAAGAACTTCATTTAGTATCGTTGTGTGTCTAAAACAATACAACTCGAGAGCTTTGGTCTCATAGGCAGGCCCAAGCAGCGGTAACTATGCAAAATATTGTTTTCAGAAGAGCTAAAACATACAGTAATGCTCATACACGCTAGCGTTAGCCCGCTAGCTTTTGTTGACTGTTTTACCTTCCGTTGATGTCAACGGGGAGCGTCACATCGTCCCCCACGACGGAATCCATAATTGTGGTTCACTTATTGTTTGTTCTCGCCAAAGCAATATATCATTTTACCGACTGGACGCAGCGTAAAGTTCAAAAAGCGGGACGGAATTCAAAATAGCCCAGGCTACCGCCATCACGATATGGTAAACGTCACCATTGTGCACGTTGGAAACTGGTGCTGCCTTTAGGCGCTGTAGGAAATATTTGAAACTAAACCTAGCCTGTGATACACCGAAATGATTAGTATTATGATGTAAAGTTACAACAAGCCAGACTGAGTTTTCTTCTTATTTTAAGCTCCATGTTAACATTAGTTCAAAATACAGTTAGGTTCAAGATAATTATTGTTAATGACCTCAAAGTGGGGATATTTTTTCGAGCAGGTCGAAAGGCAGCATGGAGCTGGGTGGATATAGAGACAAAGCGATTGGCCAAAGCAAACACCGTGGGAAGGTTCATAAAGGCTCAAAAATACACACGCTGTCAGCTTGGATGTTTTTTTTTTTCAACTGTCATTCAGCCAAAGGTATATTTCTGTGCTCGACAACTCCATTGTTGGAAAAGACGACTTTTTAATTATAGTACCCAATAATCCGTATCCTGTTGACTTAGTATTGATCCAAAACTTCCACTTTTGGATCATTACCAAGATCGATCCAAAAGAGAAAGCGCCAGCATTGATCTAAAACTGTAAGTTTGGATCAATGTTGGCGCTTTCTCTTCCCGAGAGCGCATTAAGACTAAACTAATTTTACTAAACTCCAAAAGGAAATGAACCAGATGACAGATTTGTGTGTTTTTCCGCATATTTACTAGGATGGTAAAAACATCCTTTAGGATGATTTATATGTGTGTGTGGTGAGTGGGACGCCGGGTGTGTTGCTTGATGCCGCAGCATAATTAACATTTGCTCCACTAAGTGGGCTAATTACAACATTTAGTTAAACGACCTTACAGTAATGGCTCCAGTCTCTGTTTTATCGTCCATGCAAGTTCTGAAAAACATCTATGCCCTCCCTTGTGTAAACGTCTCCTGCACATGAAATAAATCAGAGAACAATAGCGACAACATGTGGTGTCATTCAAAACTTCAGGCTGTATTCATCATCATCATCATCATCATCATCATCATTATTATTATTATTATTATTATTATTATTATTATAGCTCAATCTCTAAAGGCTTTCAGTTCTTTCCGTGTCATTTGTTTTGGATTATGTTATTTTTCACATTATTCACATTTTGAGGTGAATTCATACAAACACAAAATGGACTAGAAATCACTAGATTATTTTCTTTTTCTATCAAAGCGCATTAGTGAAGAACGTTTTTCCACCATCAGAGAATTACTTGCTCTGGATTTGGAGGCCAAAATAAACAAATCCCTTTTACTTCAAAGGTTTCAAATATGTGAACATAGAAAAATCATCTGATCATCAGCCGGTCTTAAAATTGAGTAATTACAATCTCACATGAACATATTTATGGGTATTATCATGTCATTATCTAAAATGAGGACGGCTGTAGCTCAGGTGATTGAGGGTGTCATCTACCGATCTCTCCCTGGCTCCTCCTGTCCATATGCTGAAGCATCCTTGGGCAAAGTACTGCATCCATCAAAGTGTGAGTGTGTGAATGTTAGATAAACAGTGTATATACATACCAGTCCATTTGCCAATTATTTATTTAAGAAAAACTAAGCCAAGAAGTGGTGTGAGATTCAATACACCTTCACTTTTTCCATTGAATTAGGAGGGTAAGTAGCAGCCTGGTGCTGCTAATCAAATGTATTTGATTAACTGATCATCAGAGGTGTGAGCACCTCTATAAAAACAAACATTTTAGCATTTTGCTGATGAGGAGCATTCAGGTGTGTGTTCACATAATGCCGTGGAGAAATAATATAATCTATGAAGAGCGATTATTGCTGCCCATCAGTCTGTGAAGGGTTATAAGGTTATTTCCAAATCATTTTACAGTCAGAACAATTATGGAAAATATTCAGGGCAGTTGTCAGTCTTACCAGGAGTGGAGGTTTCAGCAAATTTACCCCAAAGTTAGACCATACAATCTTTAGAGAAACCGCAAAAAACCTACATCTCAAACTCTAGAGGTTTTAGTTAGCAGGCAGTGTAGTGAGAAGAAGATTGTAGTGATTGTTTGAACGAACATGGCAGCATTGCTGAGGTTTGCATGATTGCATCTGAACTGTGCAAACCACAAAATGACTGGAACAATGTCTTTTTCAAAGATGACAACAAAGTGGACATGTTTGGCCATAATGCATAACCCCATGTTTGGTAAAAACCAAACACAGCATATCAGCACAAACACTTTATATCAGCTGTAAAGCATGGTGGTGGACGGGTGATGATTTGGACTACGATGGGTCCAGGGCACCTTGGAGTCACTAAGTGCACCACAAACTCCTCTGTATAGCAAAGTATTCTGGAATCAAATGTGAGGCCATCTGTCTGACAGCTAAAGCTTGTCTGGAATTAGGTCATGTAAAAGGACAATGGTCCAAGCCACAGCAGCAAATCTACAACAGATTGGCTGAAGAAGAAAAGAATCAAGGTGGTGCAATGTTTCAGTCAAAGAGCTCAACCTGGCAGAAATGCTGTGGTTGGGCCTGTGCAGAGAAAAATTCCCTCAAACCTCAAGGAACGGAGGTGATGCCCTCAGTGAGTTCCAGACTTCAAATGGTCACTGACTACAAATTAATTGCATCAAAGTATTAAAGCTGTAAACCCTGAGCCATCAATAATTGTGCAGTTCATTTAGGTTTCTTAAAAACAAAACACATACACACTGATGATGTAGAGGTCTTTAAAAAAAAATGATGTATTAAATATGATTAAACCATGATTATCATGGTTAAAAGCAATCCCTACATTTGGATTTATGTTACTCTCCGTTCGGAAAATTTTGAGTCTTTAAAAAAATTTATCAGTTTGTTATTTTTTAATTTGTCCAGAGAAGCCACTGCCGACAAGATCGTGTCCAGAGGTAAAATGACAAAAATGGTGTCTATGTTCCAATACTTAGGATCCTGAAGGTCTCTACTCAGGTGTGAGCGATGAATCAACTCACCACGGTGTCACCTTGTGGAAAAAGTTACACCCATCTGGAGTCCTATTGCAATGTCGAAACACTCTATGTGTTTAATTATAGCTAAGTTGTGCAACCAGTGGCCCGAAAAGCCTAGATTGATGATATAGAGTGTCGATATTGTTTACTGTATGTCAAAGCCACACATTTTTGAAACTTTATTAGGTTGGTAAATAAGTAAAATATGTTTTGCATCACAGTTTATGGCCAATGGTTAAAGTAAAAATCCAGACACAAATTAAAAGTATTTATTTAACAAATGGACACCGAACAATGACTAAAGAGTAGACAGAGAAACGATGAAGGCAACAGAAACCGTTTTGTTCAGAGTTGGAGGACTTACTTGCTGCATTTGGCTGATATTTCCGAAACAGATTTGAATTATAAAGGCAAGAAAAAGACGTCTGTCCAAGTCCTGCGTAAAATTGTGAGGTATTCTTAGCTTCTTGAAATGTCTACAACAGATTTACAAAAGGAAAAGGAAAATAAAATTCACATATTTGCATAATTTCTTTAAAAACACAAGTGATAGTATAGCACAATCCTGGTACAGTACATGTTTGATTATCATAGAGGAACATAACAGAAAAAAAAGTTACAAAAATAAAAGAATTAACATTGCAATAAATTTGTTCTCTGGAGTCCCAAATTTACACATAAAACAAATCTATAAACTCCAAGACCAGTTGGGATAACTGATTTTTCGAAAGTTGTCAGAAAGAGTAGTATTGCTTCAACCAACAGAAACTTGCTTCAGTCAGCAACCACATTAACAACATTAAATAACATTAAATTAGCAAGAGGGGATCCATTGTATACAGCAAGGTTTACACAATTATACACATTTGTGTCCAGCTACATCAAAGAAATGTTTTTTTTATTAATATTATTATCATTTAGTAAAAACTATCTCCACTAGTGTGTCTCTACACTTAATACATACAGCTGTGGGAGAGAAGGGGCTTTGTACAGAGAAAACAATTTTAGCTTTAAAAAATACTTCAAATGCTGAGATTTATGCGGGCATGCAAAAGCAGAATTTTTTTTTTCAGTAATAAGCTCTCTAATACACCTACAATTGCAACACTGAACACATTTACATAAATGACAGATGACTGACTTTAAGGGAATTCTGTAGTGCTAGATGGGATATCGCTATTATAGTGCATTATACAGCTATGGCAATATTTTTTGATTTGTTTAAGCATGCAAACACTATAAACATTTGGGATATTTTTGCACAGTGGTGTAAATACAGCACTATGGCTAGCACCTTAAACAGTTTACCTAGCACCAGACAGTAGAGAGAGGACAGGCTTAGAAATGGAGGTTGATTTGGATTCCTGTATTCACACTACTCTCTCATGTGGCTCAGTTCTCCTCTAAAGATTGCTGTACAGGTGGGGTAGGAGAGGTTTATGACTGATGCTGATTTAAAAAGAACACCTACCTTTTACTGTAAATGATAAATAAAGAAGCAAGGACACTCCACAGTTAGAGAAACACTACTGAGAACCTGAGCTCCATAGTCTCCCTAAACCTGACCCCTAATCTCCATCTAAATTCTCCCTAATCATCAGTGGCATCTGGTCCAGTAAGTATTTAATATACCCCCTGTGGATAGGTATTGGCTTGTGGCTTTGAATGTAATTTACTGAGGGCTGACTGTGTGCCACTGGGTGTTTCCCACATCAGGGAAATCTCCCAATGGAGTAAAACAAATATAAATGTGACTTCTGCTCAATTTAAGCAAACAACTCTCCCTCTGGATTGATTCACCTATGCCGGATCACGAGAAGATGAGCACCAAAGGCAAAAAAATAAAAGGCACCCCTGACAAATCCTTCCATATAGATTTAAAACACCAAATTATCTTCTCGTTTTCTATTGCACTTAAAGATTATTATTATTATTATTATTATTACTATTATTATTAATTTACATAAGATATACAGGTATAAAAGTTAATTATAAGCATATATATAAATATGTACATTGAACTAATCCGGATTACTTTAATTCTTTTCTTCTAGCAGAAATAAATTTCTGGTATTTTCCCCCCAAAAGTACGCTCAGTATACAGACTGTATACAAAAATAAGTTACTATAATGTCCACTGATTAACTTGGCCTTTGTCTCCCTTCACTTAGAAATGTTCTGGAGAGATTTTGTGGCATAGCGCCTTTATTTTCTCCAAGTAAGTGTATATGAGAAGATCCTTTTCGAAGAGCCTGAAGAAGGTTGTAGTGCGAGAACTGCCCTGCTCTTTCTCAGCCCTTCTTTGCCCCCTGCTCCAGCCCGAGGTCCCTGTGCTTCCTCCCTCTGTGTTTGCAGTCCAGGGCGTTTGGCAGAGCGAAGCAGGATCTGTTTGGGGGTTGGTGGCATCTTCTTGCTTGGACAGTGTTTGGCCATGGTTTGGTTGGTTTGGAGATTGCGCCATTCTCCACCTATGCGAATGTATCTTGTTCCATCCGTCTTTGCTCTGAAGACACAATCTCACAGGAAGCAAACAGGGCTCACTTCTAGGTGGTAATGAGAGCTGGGACTAGCTTTTGGCAGGTTGTAAATGTCAACCACAGGGAGGAGTGTGGGGTCTAGGGAGTGGAACACAAAATGGGTCTGGTGCCAGCGCCCATCTTTTATCTGAAATATTGAAAATATCAAAATTAGAGCAACTTTTTTATACCCACAGTTTTTGGTATGCTTTGAATGCTTGAAATTCAGTAATGATATAACATGTAGTAAACAAGATAACTGGATCTCAGTCTTACCCAGCAGGAATCCTCCAAGACTTCTGGCTCCAGCTCTCCTCCCACCTCAAACACCTCCCCACTCCAGGCCTTGAATTTCACAGACCCCTGTTCAACAGGCTGATCCTCAGCTGACCTCCAAATAGAGACATCCAGGCAGTGGATGATGATGTGCTGCACGGCCTCTGAGCTCAGCAGGTGGAGGAAGTTCATCTGAACACGACCAACACTGACTGTTGGCTAGAGAAAAGGAGATGGTTAACAAGTTTGTTTTATGTGTAACCTTTGTAAAGATTTTATAATTTTGTGGAAACTGGGGGATATTACTATCTCATGCATACTTTGGACACTGTTAATGGTTTCAGGCAAGTCTGTCCACCTCCGGTAAAGTTGCAGGTGACTTCTATTGTGTCTGACATGCAACCCAGGTTGGGGTCAATCCAGTACGTGCCTGAAAATAAAAACATGTTTTAGGATCATTCGACTATCTATACACAAACTGTTCACCCTCTGTGCCGTGCACACCATTCTCACCATCATTTAACTTCTGTTCACAGCTGTGCAGGTCCCTGCAGATGCGGGCAGGGTTGGTCCGAGTGCCCAGTGGGTTCTTCAGGCTCTTGATCAGGTTACTGAGGTAGTGGAGGGTCTTGAAGATCTCTGCACCTTGGTCCAGCATCGGCAGGTCCATCACAGGCTTATTCTAAAAACACAAGAGTCTTTTAAGTTGTCAACAGATTATAAAGTATAACAATGGGGAAACACTATCAGCATTTTCCACTAACCTCAGTCCTGAGTGGGGTGGGTAAATCCATAAACAATACACCATCTTCTTTCTACATCAAAAAACCCCAGTTTGAATTGAATCAGTGACATTGTATCTTCTAACACATATCGAGTGTAATGAAACCAGCAAGTATAACATGTCTTACAAATGACAGAGGGACACCTGGAGGACCCTAAAGGAAATAAAAAACAGGCATTAGACATTAAGCTTGCGTGCATGCAAGCTGGAAAATAATATTTGGTTAAATGCTGAGGGAAAAAAAACAAACACTTACTGGACGTCCAGGTGGTCCACGAGGTCCAGGAGATCCCTAACAGGGAAGAGAACATAATTTCTATATTAACTTTTTGTCATTCAAGTCACCACAGTAAAATTAAAATCCATTGTAACAGGAGGGAAAGACGATGCTGTGCAAACATACCCTTGGACCTTGAGCTCCCTGTTCAGAGAGAGAAAAACATATTTTTAGCCTGAATATTGCCATCAACTCTGCTTTTTGCACTCTTATTGTAAACAAATGGGAAAAAACAAGTGATAGATATGATAAAAGACAAAGAAAACTCACAGTCTCGCCACGATTCCCTTTCTGTCCTCGAGGACCCTGTAAAGTGTACATAAACCAGTGAGTATGCTGAAAGACATCAGCGCAGAGAAATGTCAAAGCTTCTGTCATGTACAAAACGTACTGCTCTTCCATTGGGACCAATAATTCCTACGGGACCAACAATTCCTCGTCTGCCCTAAAGGAGAAAAAAAAAAGAATGAGCATTCCAGAGCTTTTTATCAGAATGATCTAAATCATCACGTTACTTACCACTGATCCTTGGGGCCCTTTTGGCCCTCTTATGCCCTTTGGCCCAAAGTCTCCTGGAGGCCCCTGAAAGTGATACATATTTACACACAGCCATTACACACTTTGTCAGTTTGGCCTAAAACATATGTTTACACTAACCTATCTCTGACTATAGATTTTGCTTCATCTCGGAACACTGGATAAGCTCTGATGGCTTCAATATTGAATTGAATTTAGGAAAAATGAGCTATAGTGGTCTTCCCCGCCATGTCACATGATTAGTCACACATCAGCTGACATTATTTTATTTGACGTTTGTATAAAATGTGATTTATAGGTTTATAATAGTACACAACACAAACTTGTGCAAGCACCAACAATTTCAGCTTAGTCAGGGCCAGGAGTTGCAACATCTAGTCTAGACCTGAACAACAAATCAAGTGTAGTGTGAGTTCACACAGGGCACCAAGTCAAGTTCAGCTGAAGTCCTGGCAGACCAGATGATGGCTTACCCTTCAATGCATTCAATTAAGAATGATCATAAAGGGCGTACTGTTTATGCTGCTTGAGTTTGCATTTGCTGTGCAACTGCAAGCCGCTTTGTAACCCACCCCCATCTGAGCTCCTCCTTTTCGTTCTTTTCCTGACTTAATCAATGTCATTGTCACGTGTTGTCAAAGTTACCTGCACTATTCTGTCCTCATCTAGATAATAATGACTGTGTACTGTAAATGAACTGCCTCAAACATGTGTGGAAAATTTTATTAGCGTTTTGTTGTACACTTACCCTTGGTCCAAAAACTCCCAGAACTCCTGGAAAACCCGACTCTCCTGTGTCACCCTGAGTGAGAATTTAATGAAGAATTAATTTAAAAGGAAAATTAAATATAACTCAACATCTACTCCTTGTTATGCATACTACTATATCTGTTGCTGACACTCACAGGTTGTCCTTTAGGTCCTTTGTCGCCCTGTGGCCCTGGCAATCCCATTCCACCTTTGAAGCCTCTTTTTCCAGGAGGTCCGCTCTGACCCGGAAGACCCCGCTCACCCTGAATGGATGAATGACTGCATTTTTATTAAGGCTGTCATACTGTACTAGTATATTCCTTATTTGAGGTACCTATTGCTAATTGAAAAGAACATCCCTCCTACCTTTGGTCCAAAAGCTCCCTGATCTCCTGGGAGTCCTGGAACGCCAGTTTTACCACGCAAGCCAGCTTTTCCAGGAAGACCAGCCTCCCCATCGTCACCATGCTCTCCCTAGATTCATTTTGTGAAGGTAAAATGAGGAAGAAGAACATGTTTAACTGAGCTGATAAAATAAACAAGGTTTTGTCCTGATAGTGGCATTAAGAAGACAAAATTCAAAAGCAAATTCATCAGGCTGTTTCGCATCTGTGAAACTCATTTCCTGGATGGAAACAGGATTTAATGGCCACTAATGAAATGAATAGTATGATTTCCTTGATCATCTCACCGGGATTCCTTTGCTGCCATCTTTTCCTGGGACTCCATCCACCCCGGGTACACCCTCCTGACCTTCTCGGCCCACCACACCTCTAGGACCAGGAGGACCACCTACACCCTACAGAGCAGAGCAGGCTTATCAAATAACTACAGCAAATCCTGTGAAATGCATCATTTAAGCTCATTTTACTTGACAATGAAGACAATCCATTTTACTGAAAACACATTTTTTCTAGACAGATAATTTGCAAAAACGTTTCTTTTTAATTAAACACTAAATGAACCTTCTGTGGGTGTATGAAAACAAGTCACTTACTTCTGGTCCTCTGGCTCCTTTTGGTCCTGGCTGACCCTGTTTGCCTTTCTGACCCTTAAGAATGAGAGATAGAAAGTTTTAAGTGTGCAGTTACTGAGCATGTATTGATTATTAAAGGTGTGTACTGACATTTTTAAAACACATCTCTGGTAATATTAAATGCTTACTGGGATGATCTTTTGTTGTTAGCCCACATTGCACAGTGCTGTACTCTTTGGTAAATTTTTCTGATCATGTACAATATCAGCTCATTTTTCAACTTTTGCAGAAACCTGCTGATCCTTTTGCAGCTATTTATGTCTCTATATAAATAGAGTTAATATGATGCACATTTATATGAGGTAATTACTTTTTATGCATTGAACTAGTATCCTATAAATGTTTTTATTAGCAAAACTGTTCACATTATTTAGGTAATGGAGTAAGCACTCCATCCTACCACCTCCCTACACCAAAGTGCCAAAATGTTACAAATATGTCATTTAAAAATTGTACATTGATAGTTGCATTTTATATTAGCTTTGTATGTCAAAGGACTCATTATGCAGACTGGACCATTTCCCAAGCTGTAGACCAACTGTAACATATCGCTGAGAACCTTGAACCCCACACACATCATCATTTTTGTTTCCCATCCTTACTTGATCTCCTTTAGCCCCTTTGGGTCCTTGCTGCCCTTGAGGTCCAGGATGTCCCTGAAATTGACAATCGTGTTAATGAAAGCATGTAAAGACAAACCAGGTGACTGTCCCTGGTGTTTGTATGCCTGAAAATCACAGGTTTTGGCACTTACTGGCAGTCCAGAAGCACCGGGTCTACCTCGCTCACCATCCACACCAATTTGCCCCTAAAACATAACAACAGATTATAAAACAGATAATCACAAATGAATATTATAAAAAATCAAGTGGAAGGATGGTCCTCACTTTGTACCCAGGATCTCCTGGCTCCCCTCTTTCTCCTCTGTCCCCTGGAGGTCCCTGATAAGATACAAAGTCTATTAATAAACTGAAAATGACATGATTTCTGCAACTGTATAGAAAACAAACACGAGAAAGAGAAAGGAAAGTAAGTTGGGTGTGACTTACCATGTCACCCGGAGGACCAGGAGGACCCTCTACCTTCCCATCATCCCCTTGTTCGCCCTAAGCATAAAAGTAAGAAAAACTTTACCCAAATGTTTTCGAGTAATACAAACTTTCTTGGTGATTTTAAGCTTTTTTGAAATGCCCCCTGAGTGTTACATATTCAGCTTATTCCAGGGGCGCAATAAGGATTTGGCATATGATACAGTGAAAGAGTAAGAGAAACACGCCACGTAAAGTGAGCAATGCGTACCTTTTCACCTTTTGGTCCCTGAGGCCCTATGGAGCCTTGAGGTCCCTGATGGCCCTGCAAAGAAAGTCGCAAAAAGTCACATTATCTAAACTAACTATAACAAATGCTTCATTGTGCTGACTCTGATGTATAACCTTAACAAAACAATCTTACCTCATAACCTGCAAGACCAGGCTCCCCCTGTTGACCCATTCGACCGGGAGCTCCCTATAGAAAACAAATGTTGCATCTTCAATTGTTTTATCTATTAAAGGATTATTACGCAAAGTGCTTGTGATTTACATCATTACTATTCCACCTTACCACATGACCAATAGTTCCTCTGGAACCCTTTGGCCCAACAAAACCTGGCGGTCCAGTCTTCCCCACTGACCCAGTCTCCCCGAGGTGACCTTGATTACCTTTGGCACCCTAAACGTACAGGATAAGAAGAGTTAGAATATACCTGAGCACACAGCATTTGTGTATTTGTTATTATTTGTGAATACTTGTTAGGTTATTTGATTCTAGCACCTTTGACCCTGGTTTGCCTTGTTCCCCAATTTTGCCAGGCTTTCCTTCTGGACCCTACCATGAGAAAAGGTTTAGAGTGAGGTTTAAAAGTCTGTGCGTGTGTGTATGAATTTTAAAAGAAAGACAGGTGACTTACCCTGACACCAGTGAATCCAGGACTTCCAGGTGGGCCCTCCTTTCCCTTTTGTCCGGTTTCACCTTTTTCTCCTTTGTCACCCTCCTGACCCATGTCACCTTTTTCCCCCTGAAGGTGCACGATGGACAGCGGCACTCTTACACACCAAAACTAATGCTGTGGTTTGGAATACAGCATGGAGGACAGTTACATCACGAAAGGGAAAAAACATCTCACCTTGGTTCCATCAGGACCAGCCGGACCAGCTTCTCCCTCTAGACCTGGCTCTCCCTGCACACACACACACACACACACACACACACACACACACACACACACACACACACACACACACACACACACACAAATATATAAATATATAAATATATTATGCTTATGAAAGAAACAAGAACAAAGAAGACTGTACAACATAATTCAGATAAACATACCCGCTGTCCTATTAGTCCCTGCTCTCCGATATTCCCAGGAAGTCCAATGGCTCCCTGACACATAAACACAGATAGCTCTTAAACTTTGATATCCTGTTTACCACTACAGAGTAAAAACATAGAGCATGCCCAGCTAAAACTACAACAATATTATTCTCTCACCTTCTCCCCTGGCTCGCCTGGCAGTCCTGGTTCACCCACTTTTCCTGGAGGACCCTTGAAAATACACAGAAGTGTTGGCAAATGCAGTGCGGAAATGTGCCACAATAACAGCTCATTACCAAAGACAAGAAATAAAAGAGTTGTGCAGATTGTCTTTTTATGTTCAAAAAAAAAAAAGAAGATGATGAAGATGAGAGGAAAACAGCAGATGACTCTTTGACATTTCATATGAATAATAGCTCAACTTTTGTGTATGTATTGGCAAAAGACAGTGGCGAGAGAGAGGGGAAAAAAAAGACCCCTTGTTATGTAGCTGACTGATTAAATCGGCCAGATTGGTTAAATTAGAGAGCGTTATTGATCCACTGGGGTAGGATGAGGAACAGATGCCACATATTTATTCATTTAGTTTTCACAACACCCTTTTTGTGCATGCAAATAAATAGCGCAACCTTTTGCATGTGGAATATGAATGCACGCTTGTCTGTAAGCGAGGTCTCTCACCTTTTGACCAGTCTCCCCCAAAGGTCCGATAGTCCCACGTGGCCCTGCCGGTCCCTAAATGACAAGAGAAATAGAGATGTTTCAGCCTAATTAAAATCAACTAGATTGTCATGTGCACAGAAAGAAAAAGAAAAAGGAAAATCTCGCTGATGTTTACTGTGAGTGTGCCAGTGGCAGATAAATCAGTAAGCTTGCAGTACCCAGTTTGGCTCTGAATGCAAAGACTAATTGTGTCACCGATCCTACTTCTTAAATGCTGATGCTTTGGCACAAAAACTTCATAAATAATGTCAGGGTACATTGCAGACCTTCTAGCTACAAGACTGCAGCACAAAAAACATAATTACGAAGAATGAATGGAAAATACGATTTTTCTCTGCTCTGTGAAGTATACAGCAAGAGAAATTATGTTAGTGATCAGTTTTCTACTTAAACAGGAAACAGGAGAATATCAGCCTGTAACTCTGTCATATTAATGAAAACAAAGAGGGATGGGGTCTCCAGTGCTGCTGCGGGAAAGTCAGTATGCATGCAAACAGACACATTTCTGAGCCTCTATTTGTGCTCTGCCTGTCCCGCTGTTCAATAAAACAAAGCCACAAGAAGGAGAGCAAATCTTTTAAAGTAAAGACTGGATCTATTATAGCAATAGCAATCACGTCTACTTCCCTGCAAGTTCAGCAGTTTAGCGCTTCTATAAATGCGGAGTTTCTTTTTCAAAGATCAATCTTGTTTTTTGTCACTACAGAACAGATGTGCAAAGAATGAGACAATTCTCTGGCTACGCCAGAGGAAACATTTAATACAGGCAAATATATTTTTAATAGGCACTCAAAAATGTCTCATAAACTAGCTCCTGGCTTATGGGAGCTAACAGGGCTGGGCAGAGTGAACTACTCTACCAAAAAGGAATTATTAATATTAAAACTCTCAGAAGAAGGGAGAGGAAGTTTGATGAGCTGCAATGAAAATACTGCAAAAGACTGAAAAGGAAGGAAAGAGACTGTGGATGGTCGGAGATATCAAAACAGGAAAGGTGTAAAGATGATGAAGGAATCCAAGAGACATATTTGAGAAGATGGAAGAGGTTCATACTGGCTCGCCCGCTATTCCCTTGTCCCCTGGAGATCCAGAAGGCCCCTGGATACCCTGAAAATTGACAAATCCCATTTAAAAATCAAAAGAATAGCACTGCATTTCAGGCGTGATGTCAGATACAGTATATTCAGAAAATGACATCAGCAACTATAAAATAGAGAGAGTGGAGTTTCATGACTTCATCTAATCTTCCTCAGTTGTATTTGTTCAACATTCACATGTATGATTATAATGAACTTACAGAAAATCCTTTAGGTCCAGTTTCTCCTGGTTCTCCTTGCTTTCCCTGGAAAGACATAAAAAAGAATTAAAACAAAATGGTTCTACAGTGCATATTTATAAACTTGATGATGTAATAACACATACGATATGTTATTTGCCTGTCTATCCATACAAAAAAGTGTATCTTTGTGAAATCTATTACACTGATTCCTATCATGTTGCATTTACAACCATTACTATAAATAAAGATCACTACAAGGTACTGCAACAGCTGCTCAGATAAGTCTCAAAGTCTCAAAACAAACAAAAAAAATCAAATAAAATGAACAATAAGTTGTCATATATGTAAATCTAGGCCACAGACTGTGGGTCTCCACACTGTCGGTATCATGTATGTCCTCTAAATTATGCTGACGTCTCACTCCTCGGGAGGAACATAAGCACCAAAAAAGTACATGAGAGGAAGAAGTGGAAAATCAGAAAGGTACCGCAGGAGCTTTACCTGCGGTCCAGGGAAACCTAATTTTCCTGGAGGACCATCAGAACCCTGCAGAAAGGAAGAAGGATGAGCGCTAGCAACTGTCCAGACACATCAGTTTATTTCATATTTCCAGGTTTCAGAATGGAAAAAAGAAGATGTGTAGCTATTTTTTGTGCTGATTGTTGCTTATTTGGCAATTTTGTTCTCTTATATGCTTTTTTTCTGAATTGTGTCTGCGTGATTTGATAAAAGTATATCCCAGCATCCTTACCTTCTGGCCCTCTAATCCAATCTCTCCAGCTGGACCGTCAGGCCCTTTCGCTCCCTGAAACACAAGACAGCTGTCACTTCACCAACAGAGGTCACTGTAATACTGCCAGAAATCCACAACATACTGTAAACAAACATCTCTGTACAGTTTGACACCAACACTTACAGTGTCCTGCATTTATCAGGGAAATATCAAAAATAAATATATCTGTGTGCTTATAGTTAATGTATGTACATGTGCACAGAGGCTTCATGTAAAACTAGCTACTTTGCTGTATATTCTCACTGATGGCACTGAGGGTCACTCATCTATAAGACGCATTATTTCAATTACAAGTCAGGGCATGCACATATGCATACTGCTCACACTTAAACACACACATTTTTAGAACAGCTGTCTCTTTACTTTACTTGTATCCACCTGTCAAAGATAATCATTGTAAATCTACTAAAAGGCCTGCTAGTCCTGTGAGTAGTGAAAATAAATAGGAACCAGGCAGTATACCAGCACAGTCCATCTGCTCTGCACCTGCATCCAAACCATATCTGTTGTCAGCGCTGTGGAAGATACTGGCTCACTAATATCGAGAAGATGCTCACTGGCTGTGACTGTGTGACACCACACGGGTCAGTCGGGGTGATCGGATCTCGGTGGCTATAAAGAGTGAGCGTTTAACTGCCCCTTTCTCAGGATAATTGAAATATTTTAGAGTGGAAATCAAAAAGCCTATAACATGACAGCCTCACAAAGGAGGCCTTGTTGTGAGAGTGATTGATGACTGGGCACAGTGGGAGTTTGGCCCATGCAGAACAACGCTAGCTGAAGTGCTATAAGCCTATTATACATGGAGCTGGATGAGCACCGCTCATTAACATTCCTGTCTGGGGTACCTGCTACCCACTGGTTACGTTTACATAGACTAATTAGCTGACATGTACGGAAAATATTTTATTCTATCTCGGCACAGAAAACATATTTATGCCTAAAACTTGATTAACCACACCAAAAGAGTCAGCATCTATATGAACTGGCCGTCTTGGATGGTGCCAAGAGGGAGGGATGATGAGATGACTCTTCAGTATGGAAAACATTAGCAGAGGATTTCTAGTGATTAGAAGTCATGAGGAGTTATTAGAGGCAAAACGTGATTGGGTGACTCTTTGTAGCTGACATCCGCAAGTTTTACTGGAGAAGTTTTTCTTCTTTTTTTAAACTAGAAAATAAAAACAGACACAGAAAACGACAGCAGTGGCACTGACGCCCTATAGGCTGATGTTGGCGTGCAGTTTTATCTCCCTCTTTTGTGTTTCCACAATATATGCCTGTCAGAAAACAGTCTCAGCAGAGCCAGATGTCACAGTTCACAAGGCCTCGTGCTTCAATCCAAGTAGGGAAAATCTAAAACACATATGCTGTTCAAATGGTAGTTGTATGCAGTCTCATTTCACACTAAGATGCTTTATCCAAGCGTGACAAAGTCTTTGATACAGAGCTGTTACAAAACAGCCTTACTTCATTTTCTTCTGTCCAACGGGAACATTAAATTGCTTGTGTCAGCTCGGACTTTATCGTGCCAATCAGTTTGTGTTTACTTGCTTCATTAAACGTGGTGAATGCTGAATACACTAAAAGCTTTTTATTTTAAAAACTGTTGCTGGGACTGAGGTTGTGCGCATTTAGACAGCGGGGGTGAGATATGAGTGTCTGCGGTCGCACACATAAGATCACAGCTGCTAACAGAGTCTGTGAGAGAGTAACTCCTGGCTTGCTACGCTCAGGTTTCTAGTCTTGGAAGACCCAGTGTACTAAGTCATGTAGCAGCAGGCAGATTTATTGGCAGTGGAAGCTGCTGACATTAGTAATAACTGAAAACACAACTTGAGATTTTAGAGCGTGGCCAGGCCCATCTCCCATAGATTCTTCAGATGAAGAAGCTCAATGCTTTTTTTACGCCACTTTCCAGCTGGCTCATTGGACCCAAAGAAGTAAAAAGTTCCCTAACTAAAAAGGGGCTAAAACTGAGGTACATTCACAACTGTGAAGTAAAAGTCACCGTAAACATAATTATAGAAATTGTCCTCATTATCTTACTCAGGATTCATTATTATTGCACCTGAAAGCAGATGTTTAAGTGGGACTTCAAGAATTTATTTGCTTCATGGTGTTCCAGATGTCAGATTTTATGAGCAACATCAATTATTGAGGATTGAAATTTCTCTTGATGGTATTTATCCAGATACTATTTCAGGTCTTAGTCCCTGTTTGCCTGGTTATCGTCTTTCAAGAAAGCACTCTGGGGTTTTATGTGTTTTTTATTGTTCCCGCAACGCTGAAATTGAAGAAATCGCAGTGTTGTTACTGGCATTATCTGTGTCTGCTAATTATCTGAAGTCTATTTGCAAAGAGTTTGGTGCCACAACACTGGGGAAGTGTTAAACAGGTCGTAACAGAGAAAAAAAACACAGGTGCTCTAACTTCCTCTAGAGTACTAAGCAGTGTAAAATAATGTAACTCGCTGCTGCTATCACTTTATAAGTATTAACTTCATAAGTGCCATTTATAATGCTAATGTATTTACACGAGGTTTCAAAAAATAAAAAATAAATCAAAAATCTAATAATGAGATTTTTTTAAAAATGGAGAAAAAGGGCGAACAAGGGGGAAAGAATAGGAGGGCAACAAGTAGGTTTTTAAGGAGACAAAGAAACAGTAAATTTAAGTAATCGGTAAGTAATTTTAGGTAGTGCAGGAGTAGTTTTAAGTAAATTCAGGAATTTCATAGAAAAGGAAATTATTCATGGAAAGTAATTTCATGCACTGCATAAGTCATTTCTTGGTAATTTTGTGGAAAAACAAACAATATTTCCCTATCTTACATTGTAAGCACACAATAGTTTTTGGGGCACAGACTGTATTATGAAGTGGTTTAACTTCCATGTAGTTTGCAGGAAAGGCGTGTCTCCTTTCCTGCAAACTGCCTGGAAGCTTGAACGTTTTGCTTACACAGTAATTGTGAAAGACCAAAAATTAAGTTAGACTTTGCTCCATCATTTTATGGTTACAGTAGAATTGAATAATATAATAAGACAACATCCATCATACACATCAACATAATGAATATTAAATAAAGTGATGTAAAAAGGCAAGATTAATCCACTCCATAATGTGGCCTCCACCATGATAAGTAGAGCGTGTTTATGATGTAAGATGATGAAATATTGTTTCTTTTTCTGCAAACTTAGCATGAAATTGCGCACTACTAATAATTGCTTATGCAGTACTTAAATATTGTTACTTATTCTAGTGTTTTTAGTGTAATTTCAAATAAAATCCATTGAAATTCTATTTAATTACAGGGGAATTACTCCCTTAGTCACGGGTCATATTATAAAGCCTCAGCAGTGGCATTTGTGAGTGATGTGTGAGTTTGCTATTAAAGCAGAATAATTCAATCCAATCTTAGTTAATCATTAACATAAACCCTGCTTCCCTGGTTTACTATATTTATCTGCAAGCAGCTTCCAGATGAGCAACAAAAGCCAGATCCCATTTTCCAACCACAACAGAAGTGATGTTGGACTAACAATGACTCGTTCCCATAACCACCAGTTATTGTTCCATTTCTATGGAATGAAGAAAAGAGCATTTGGTTTACATCACCAGAGCTCTTCTAGTGCTCATAATGAGTTCGCTCCCCCCCCCCCCCCCCCCCGCAAAAAAAAGGCTAAAACATTAATTCTTCAACTTTGAAACTGCATATGTGTGCAGAAGCACCCACGTCCTTTAAAACATCTATAACATCAGCTCAGATCCTGCCACACATCACTTCACCTTATTCACCAAACAGCTCTGAAAGCAGTAGCACAGATCTCCTATAAACACACAGCAGAGGATACGCAAAACAAAAAATGGTGTATATACACACTCTTCTGCCAAGTCTATGATCTGTTCTCAAGGCTGGGATCTGTGACACAGTGACTGCAGAACGCCAGTCAACACCTAAGCTGCAAAGAAAAAAAAAACCCCAACTAAACTCACGTGAACCTTTCGACTTACCCGCAAGCCTTTAGGCCCTCTGGTACCAGTTGGCCCAGTCGTTCCAGGAGGGCCCTGATAAACAAAGGAAAATGGGGGATAAAGAGAAAACAAGGGGGAGGGACAGAGATAAAACAAAGGTTTACACTGACAGACCACAGAGCCCCCTGGCTGTTGACCTTGCAGGGCAGCCTGACCTCGGGAGCACACTATAGGGTTTGTTGTTAGATCTGTCACTCACACCAATTAAAGGGTCTGCTCTGGAATCCTGTCCTGCTGCACCCCAAATCCCCCATATTTATATTTGTTTTGGTGGCTCAGTGGCCCCTGCCTTCAACCAATGATTGGCCCGCTCTGTCAAAGCCGGCCACGGCAAAGAACGGGGGGCAGGGGAAGCTTCTAATTGGTTATAGGTGTTGGGCTTTTGACTGACAGGAGGGTAATGCACATTCGACGGGAGGTTGCCAGGTTTTATAATGCTCAGAGAAACCTACAGAATGTGGGTTATTAAAATTACTTAAAATATAATCTACGAATGAAATTAAAATACTTTAAAAAAAAGAAAAAGTTAATTGATTAATATTTTAAATGTCTATGAAACAGACACTTACTATTGTTAGTAACCACTCACTGTCATCACTATGATTAGAGAGGATCATATACAACTATGAATGAGTAAAAAGAAAGTGCAAAATATGCAAAAGGATGGTGACTCACTGGTCTTCCTTGTGGTCCAGTAGGTCCGGCCTCACCCGGTCCCCCCGGGTGACCCTGGTGTGCAAACATAGATAAACATAAACTCAGTACATCGATTACAACTGATACACGTCAGGAAAAAACACAAAAACAACACAAAATGATGATATTCTGACACTTTCACCTATTACAAAGCAAGTTTATTTAAGCAGAAAGGTGTTGACATAAAGGCCAAACTCATTCTCCAAATTGCACTGAGATGTGTTTGAGGCAATAAATTGTCCGTCTTTCACACCCTCATTGGTAGTTCAAACATACATCTGGAGAAAAGCTCTGTCTGCTGGAAAAGACGTTTTATGTAACGATGAAAGAGAAAGCGGAACAGAAAGAAAATAGACAGCATGAGGTGATGATTTTATGTAGGAAAACATACTACTTTTGGCTGCTTTTCTCTCTTCTTTTTACATTTTTTTTTATAGTAGCTCGTTTTTGGCCAGGCCATTTGTAAAAGCATAACTATATAATGGGGAGTACTTCAGTCAGAACTACTCAAGACAGCCGAGTGCAATAAAAATCTATCCAATACACAAACTTATAGCACAGTAGGCGGTTCTGATGTCATGCAGGAATAAAACAAAGAAGCCTACAGTATGAGCACTCTGTTAGTGACTATAGATGTCTGCTGGTCAGCTCCCCTCACATTGTATGATGCAGACTTTTCCAGAGGGTCTGTTTCTGTTTTGTAGCTGGCCAACACAGAACTTCCTTGTGAGTGAGTATGTGTGTGTGTGGTGAAGTCCTCTGAGAAATCTAACTGGCTGTCAGCCAGCAGGAAAACCTTCTCTGCTTGAGCAACAATGATGACTAAATTCTTATCCACTCCGGCAAGTCGCATACATTAGACAAGTCCGTAAAAGACCCTACACGATAAAGAGTCGACGAACTCTGTTTGAAAGAGCAGGTTAAGCTAAGTTATCCTTTATTGATCTTCCTCTCAACGCTCAACGCATCCTCAGTATTCAGAGCAGCGTGCAGCCACTGTGTGGAGCTCTAAGCCGGCACCTCAGTCAAATCCCTTTAGGAGAGTTTATCTTGTGATATTTTCGATGGCATTTTGAACTTAGGACCTGAGGCGACAGTACTAACCACTGAGCAGAGATGTCAGACTAATTTTAGTTCCTGGGCCACATACAGACCAATGTGATCTCAAGCGTGCCAGGCCAGTGAAACCATTGCATAACAAACTATAAAAAAAAAAAAAAAAATCTCTAAATGTTACCCTTTCTTTTAATATAATGGACTACAATCACTGAAAATGAATAAACCGGCCATTTCCCCAGTGACTGTCTCACTCCACTGTCATTATAAAGAAAGGCTACTGTAGTAACGTTTAAACTCTGCAAAATCCTACATTGGTTCAGACTGGATTCCTTTGGCGGGCCTGTTCTGGCCTGCGGTCTGTATGTTTGACACCCCTGGGGTAAAGGAAAGTGCACAACACTGAAGGAATTACTCAGAGGTCCTGCAGACGGTAAGGAAATTATCAAGTGATGTCCGAAAAAAAACCCAATATCCTCTTTCTATTTTTGTGTTTTCTTTTGAAAAGTTTCCAGCAGGACTGTCAGCACTTTTCTGACCATTAATACCATCACAGAGGTAAAATATCACAACGGATTCACTGGAATTATTTCCAACTTTGTTTGAATGAATATTACAAGCTTTGTTCCCCAGTTAAAGCCCTCTTGTCAATTGCCAAACCACTGCTTAGAATACAGGGTTTAAAGCTGCCTGAACTGTGACGACTGAGCTGTGCTTTGAGGAAAACCCCCCCCCCCCAACATATTCTGTCATATTCTTGTGGTACATGTGTGCTTAATCCCTCACAGCACTATATTCCCATGGGAATAACAGACACAGTTTAATCTAAAATGACCATTTCTTAGGATTTTTAACAAAGACAAGATACCTTCTTTGGAAATGTAATCTTAAGGTCACGTTTTAACAGACTCAAACGTCATTCTTTCTCAGTGTGAAAGCCCTCCACACTCTAGCTGTCATTCTGTCTTACCGTTGGTCCCTTTTCTCCAGGTGGTCCAGGAAGGCCCATCTCCCCTCGATCTCCCTAAAATTGCACAAGTCCAGTGTTTTCTCTTCAACGTGATCTTGTAAAGACTATTGAAATAAATTCATGGGGAAAAAAACGCAAATTATTACCTTCTCTCCTGCCAGTCCCACCTCTCCCACAGGTCCAATGAAGCCCACCAAGCCCTGAAACATGTTGAATGGATGAATTAATAGATGTTTGAATTAATGAATTGGCAAAAAGCAGCCAAGCCGCCAAGGGTTTCTTACTCTCTCTCCCATGGGTCCAACTTTTCCAGTGATGCCGGGCTCTCCCTGCAGAGAGAAATATGCAATTACTTAAAAGATTAGAATAATGAATTGAATGTTCTTCAATATATTTGGCCAAAAAAGCAATAAAAACAAAATCATAAATAAAAGTGGGTTTTTTTTTTCACCTTAACTCCCTCTGTACCGAGTATCCCAGGGAATCCTTGCCTGCCCATTCTACCCTGAAAGATTTTAGCACAGGATGATGAATAATGAGGGATGTACTTGCCAGTGAACGCATCATTAATGTTAATCCCAGATTCTCAGCAAGGATAAAGGATCTTTTTCCTGTAAGATGACAGCTTGAGGAGAGAAGCGGGAAACAGTCGGTTCACCGTGCACGCACATATGCAGTACGGTTTACAGGTATTGCTGACAGTACATTTTGGCGAGCTGTAAAATGAGTGAGAGAATGACTAATGCTCCTCTTGCACAGACAGTCACTCCTGGGGTTAAGGTGGGTGAAGGTAAGGGGGGGAGACGACTTTTTTACTGGTAGTACCACCTTCAGGTCAGGAACACCTGAGCCATAGTTCTTGATTGAGTGACTCAATGGTACCAAAGTTTTACTCAGGTTTGCTCAGCTGCTTTTACAACGCAGTGCTGGATAAGGCTCTAAGATACAAAGGGTGAAGGCAGATTCTTGCAGTTAATTAGAGATTTCCAAGAATTCTTCTTATCATCTTTTTTAGATTAGAGGAAGATCATTCATTGTGCAGAGAGAGAGACAAATGAAGAGCAAATGAGAAGATGAGGGAGAGGACAAAAAAGAGAGAGGCTAATGCAGTGACACAGAGGCAGAGTGTCAGTCTGTGCTGAAGCTGAAAGACAGCTAGCTGATGAGGTGGAGGAGTAGGAGGACCTGCGGCACCTGGCCAGAGATCAATCACAACTCCCGGAGGAGTCGTACGGCGCTTCCCCTCGAAAGGAGCACATAAAGGAGGTTAGAGTCTGATGCAGGCGAGTGTGTGGGAGGAGGGTGAGTGTGGAGGAAGTTAGGCTGAAAGAAAGTGCAGATGAGTGGAAGAAAGGATGGGATGACAATTACTTAGGTAGCATCTGAGTTTGTTTGGCTGTGAAGCGTAAGCTTGACCAAATATTTATTCTGAAAATAATTTTTAAAAATTTCAGTCATTTCAAAAATATTTTAATAATCACAATCACAAATGTTATGTTTCTGCAGTGGCCCATTACTGTCTTCAAGCATTTTATGACACCTATAAATCGTTCAACCTATAAACATGGTGATGGCAATTATTGCCCCCTAGTGGCCATGATCAAGAATTGCATGCACCATGAGTAAAATCTCCTGAGGCTACAGGAGGCTGTGTAAGACACAGAACACAAGACTTCTGACTTGTCCAAAGCAAGAAAAACCCACAAAGAGAGCCTACTTTATCACCGTTCATATGATCTCTAACTGTGGCACAGCAAATGTTGCGCATGCATAAAGCTAAAGCAGTGAAGTTAAAATACGTACGATGGAGCTGGCTGAGAATTAAAAGGAGTAACTCATGATTTAAAGCAAGCCACATATTGATCTTGTATAGCTCTTTCTGTCTTTGTGGTTAGGTTACTGTCTACTCTGTAGTAAAAGTTTAACCCTGGGGTGCAAACACCACGCTAATTTAAACAGCAAGTATTAATTTAGTTGATTGTCAAGCTTGGGGACAAATTTAGCCTCACATTGCAATGCTTTTCACAGTCTAAGTGATAGCTCTGTCCCTTCCCCTCCCTCTATCTTTGGTGAGGAGCTTACCACAGATAGAAATAGGATGCTTCTGCATGGGATACAATTTAGACAAACATGCTAAATTATACGATACAACTACAGAAACAGGCAATTATAGCCCTTGTTTTTCACTGATCAAACATGCGCACATTGTGTTATTCTAACTTACGATACTCTGGTGGAAAATAATGAGCCTTGTTTTTTGGCCTACATGAGACCTGACTATCTTTCTCTCGTATCCTCTATTTTCATAAGAGCAGGTGTTTAACCAATAACTCACCTCGAGTCCTGTTAGGCCCGGTGGTCCAATAGGGCCCTCGTCTCCCTGGAAACAGATGATATTGATCTTAGCATGGCTTATGTTAAGGGACATTAACTGTTCCTTAGCAAAAAATAAATAAAATTCATTGTGCCATAAATCTTTGAATGCCTGTCAGGCACAGTTGGGTCATTCTTATGTGGGTGGCGTCTGAGAGTCTTACCTCCAAGCCAGGGATCCCTCGTGGGCCTGGTAAACCTCTAGCCCCTGGTTTTCCCTTGATGGGTAAAAAACAGTAAAACAATTGTAAAAGTAATTGTAGCATTTACATATGTGTTTTGAGCCACAGTAGCAGCACTGTTATGGGGAAAATGATACGGGTCTGTTAGTTATATTGGATGGACAGCCATAAAAATTTGAGACAGACAACAATGGGCCCCAGAGGATGAATCCTCATGACTCCGGTGTTATCGGACAGTTCCTTGGCCTGTATTTGTATAGCGCTTCACTTGTCCCTAAGGATCCCAAAGCGCTTTACACAACCAGTCATCCACCCATTCACACACTGGTGATGGCAAACTACATTGTAGCCACAGCCACCCTAGGGTGCACTGACAGAGGCGAGGCTGCCAGACACTGGCGCCACCGGGCCCTCCGACCACCACCAGTAGGCAACGGATGAAGTGTCTTGCCCAAGGACACAACAACCTAGACTGTCCAAGCCGGGGCTCGAACCGGCAACCTTCCGATTACAAGGCGAACTCCCAACTCTTGAGCCACGATCGCCCCAATAAATGCTATCATCTACTGAAACTTTCTCCAGATGATGTTTAGTTTATGATCAAGTATAAGCAAAAGTAACGCTCAAAACTAAAATACGGCAGTGGTATTACACCTACTTAAAAAAAAATATAAAAACATTATCATCATGTAAATATTAGGGGGTTGGCATTATAATTTAGCCCAAGAGCCACCGTATCTCTCCCAGTGTTGCTGTGGAGCACCAGCCAAGTTCTGTCCCTGTTTTGAATCATGAGTTAGTTTAGGGACTGCTTAGCTTAGATCATGATTTTACTAACCTTTGGTCCTTCAAGGCCGTTCTCTCCTGGTGGTCCCATGTCACCAGGAAAACCCTATCAAGATTAAAAAGGGCATTGATTATTATTCTGTCTGTGAAATACAGACATCAAATGCAACAACAAAGGAGTAAATACAAACCTCAGGGCCCGGAGGTCCGGGGGTACCATCGGGACCTTTCTCTCCTGGCTTTCCCTGTAAAAAAGAAAGACTTTGAAACAGTTGGATGTGATAAGAAATAAAAAAAAAAATCATGCTGAAAATGAGATGAGAGGATCAGTGACATTTGCAAATGTCTGTGCATTTGGCACAGCCAGCAGCTGAGTCCTGTACTACGAAGCAGGATTTGGGCTTATCCGTGTAACTTCAGTGTTACCACTTGTTTGTCTGTTTTATGAATGTGGTTCATTTATTAATGGGGTGCATTGGCAAGGCAAAAGACCTAATTTTTTCTGGAGCAGGTTATGTTTGAAATGAGCTCAACAGGTATAAAAGCACTGCTCACTGATCAATCAAGTCTCAGCAAGTTGTCCACGTCCTGAACCAGCAATGCTGGTAGCTCCACATGTTTGATTTGGCAGATTTTTTACATCTGATGCAACCCTATAAAGGTTTGTGCCTCCTTCTGGGATCAGACTAGGGATCTCTCACTTGTTAGGCAACTATAGAAACCACTACACTATAGAGCCACTTGACCTGATATAATGTTGGTGACAGTTTCCTGGCAAAGAGCAGCGACTTCCTGGACACTCTAATGGATGCTTGTAAACCTCATGGATAGGAAATTGTTGCATCAGGCCAAGAAATAGTCCTGGACATAACACACTATAAAAATAGTTATGTTTACTGTTGATGAAAAAAAACTACTTTAAACATTAAAGACTACACGATGTGCAGATTTTGGACCTTTTGACACTGCTGAGCTTGCAGTTTTCAGCTTTCTGCTAAGTTAACTGGTATGTCTGTTAGCAGAACTAATAGACATATCTTGAGTTTTGTTTTCTGGCCAAACTGTTAGCACAAAGGCTATTAAGGAAATAGCTTAAGGACCAATGAAGGCAAAAACAAACAAACAAACAAATAAACAAAAAACTAAACTATTGCTTATCTAATTGCTTATCCACATTTTAACAGTTAAATGTATTCTTGGTTTTCATTAATACATTCCCAGACAAGAACTAACCTGTGGTCCTGGTTTCCCACGGATGCCTGGTAAACCTGGGGCCCCCTGGACACCCTGTCCAATACAAACAAAAGTTAAAAACTCAGCGAGACAGTCAGACAGGATCAGAAGCTTCATTTCTTTTCTAGCAAAGCAGACATTCGACATGCATGACTCTCTGTTCAAGATTGTGCTATCTCTTGGGGCCACTCTGCTCTGTGATGGATTTGAATTTTGCTTACACACAGTGTGGAGGGAGAACATATGAATTTCCTTAAGCTGAACAGCAGACATCTGGAAAAGTCATTTTGCAAAGACAAAGGCTGTGTAACACGAGTGTACTGCAGGTAGCGTTCCGTACGGTGGCTGAGGAAAACAGGGAGATAGAGAGCGTGTGCATGTGTGGCGTGCACAACTGTGTTGCAAAGGTGACGTACCTTGTCTCCTTTGAATCCAATCTCCCCTTGCTCTCCAGGAATCCCAATTTCACCCTGCCAGAGAGAGAGGAGGAGACGAACACGCATACATAGATGCGGATGGATGAGGTATGGACAGAAAAAAAGAAAAAAATGGAAACCATTAGGGGGGAATGAAATGTTCCACTTTTCCAAATACAAGCTTTTATTTATTTTTTTAAACAGACAATACTAATTAGCAGTTTGCACTTTATGAATATCCACACACAGCGAGTGTTATTTACTGGATTAGCCAACTATTCCATGTGGTGTCAGTATGTATTATGAAAGGCATTGCTGCAGTTTGTCAAACCACATGTTTTGCAGGCCGTTCCAGTACAAAACAAATGAGTAATAAAGAGTAACTGCAGTAATTACAAATGCAAAGTGAGAAGTGTCCAATAAACCAAATTTCAAACATGAGGCCTCTGATGAAGGTCTTTCAGTCACTTTCAGATCTGACTATTTGTGCTTTACCATCATTAAGGTATTGTGCACTGTTCTGGTTTTAGTAGAGGCAGCCAGATTTTACTGCTGTCCTTAAAAGGCCTGCTTGTTGAGCCTCCTTAAATCATCAGTGCTGAGTGGTCTCTTCATGCTGTGTGTGTTTTTTTGTTTTAAATTTCAAGGACAATGTCTGTCTACTTTTCTTTCATTCTCTTCAATAGCTTGGCTGGCTGCTTTCAATTAAAATGCTTCCATAATAGATTTCACAGAAATATGCATATGGAAACCTCATCTACACCAATAGAAACAATCCTCAGAAGTTTATATAAGTTAATTTGCAGGTGACACCTAATGAAAGCATGCTGTTTAAAGTCTAAACTCTGGACAGAAATATCTACGGTAGGATGCAAAAGACTACATATCCATCACATGCTGCTTAAACACAGGTCAATAACAGGAATATTCAGATCACCTTATCACCTTTCAGTCCTGGTTCTCCTGGATTTCCAGGCACCCCCTGGAAAAAGCACCAACAAACTGGTTGAAAGGCACCCCAAAAGCCAAATTTGATCAAAAGTGCATCTTTACGGCACATAACTGGCAACTAATCCAAATCCAAAAGCTTAAAATAGGCCTTCTTAAAAATCTCTTGTTTTATTGCATATACAATAACTGATAAAAATAAGACAGTGAAGGCAACAGTTTCTATCTCTATATGTGTGTGAGAGATTACCTTCAGTCCATTAGGTCCTGGCGGGCCAATCTGTCCCACAGGTCCCATGTCTCCCTAATGCAAGAAGATGGGATAAACAAGAAACACATTAATAAATAGTGATATCACATGCATAACGAACAAAGATGTGGCCCAGGCCCCATTCATTAATGTAAAAAACACATATACAATAAGAGAGCTCTTTGGGATTGATTAAGAATAAATTCACTGTCTTGCTTCCAGCCTCGCTATCACATCAAACACAACATAAAACAATGGATGATAATATATGACTGACACCGGGAAGAATGAATAGATGTTGTGGTCAGAAGCCAAGATTGTGCATCTGAAGCTTAAATCAAAGAGTAGCCTTGGCTTAGTGTTTCAAACATTAGCCCCAGTGAATAATTGACAGAGGATGTTATCAAGTATAAGCTGCAAAATTGCACCTCGGAGCAACTCACTTAATTTGGTATTGCGAGTTAAAAGGTACCCCCCAAACTTCTAATCTAATGGAATCTAATACCTGATAATTAAGTCACATCCTGCTGGACTGATCTGTCTCTAAAACAACAAGATCTGCTCTATAGTTTCAGTGCTCTAGTCTCACACTTAAATGTTAATTTCAACGGCATATTTCCTGCTCACAAATTGCTAGAAATGCATGAAGAAACACATTAATCTTAATTTAAATTAATTCTTGTTTATTATCACTCTACCTGAACTCTCACTTGACACTTAGCTGCTCTCTTAAAACAGCAGATTCACTCACATTTTGTTCCCCACAAATGAACTCTGAAACTGAATTATGCACATTCGCAGTATTGGGGTATTCAAGTATTCAAACCCAATAGTCACTAAGAGCAAGGTCCTTATGTATTTTTGTGTGTGTCTCTGTGTGTGTTTTTGGAGGATGATGCTGCAATGAGAAATACTTGCCTCCGCTCTGTGCACACATTGAAATCCATCTGTCTAATGCATCTATAACCTGGATTTTGCATTTTAACAACTATAAGACCTTACAAAGGGATCGTATCATTTTTATTTCCCAACCATAACATCGTACTCTGATTCTGATTCATTTGTAGCCTCAAAACTTCAGTTATGCATGATACAATGAGATGCCAAAAGGTTGCCCAGTAACCAGCTAGCAAAAGGCTAAAAAGGCCTGTTTTTGTATTTATGCACATATGAAACCCTATAAAAACATGTCTTGATGCATGCTCAATCATCCAGGTAAGTAAATCGCAAAAGACTGATTCTGTTAATCTAGCGTTTTCAGTCATGAAAATTTGCATATTAATGATCAAGGAACTGACTTCACAGCCCATTGATCATGCAGTGGGCTAGTTTCAGTTATTGTGCAAATGTACTCTTTATAAGATCGGGGAAACCTGCAGTAAGCTGAGACTGAAGAAGTCACTTGGATGAGTGACGAAACGTTTCTCCTACTGAAAACGCTATGTCCAGATGAACTGAATCAACCTTTTGGGACTTATTGAAAAAACATCCTATTGCACACCAAACAGCACAGAGATGTCAAACAGCATTGTAGCATGCACTTGTACTAATAGTGAAAATGCATCATAAACAGTCAGGGTATTGCAAATAAAACACAGAGATGGTGAGATGTGATTACATGTGATGTGAGATGTGATTTCAGCGAATGGAGAAGACTGATAATGAACTCCAGTGATTCCTAGCATCATCATAGACACGGAAACATCATACTGGTGAAAAACTGCCACAGATGAGGCTTCATGACATCAAAGCAGGCCTTGTTTGTATTTCAGAATGGCAGTATTTAACACAATAAAATTTGGTTCAGTTTTTTTCAACTGTTAAATATAAGGAAAAATAAGAAAAGAGAAACAATCTATCTATTTTGAGTGTATTTCTAAGTGAGAGTCGTTGTCTAGACATTTTCTCTACTTCAGTAGTTGCCAGCCTTCACCCAAAACTTCTCAGCTTTGGAGTCCCCAGAGAAGAGTGACTGTATATTTTTATCTTTGTAGTGGCACTCCGTCCTGCTGCTATGTACTGTACATTATGCTGACGGATAAGACGGATAAAGAGGACACAAAGCTCAGACTAGGGCTGTAATCAGAGTCCTTCAATTACAGGCCTACTACCACCACCGGTGGCCTAGAATAGGTCGGGAGGAGTGGCAGCAATGGGTGAAGACGGGACGCAACAAGAGAAACCAGGGAGACATTATAATCATACACAATTATGCGGCTGTCGGGCTGGGCAAGCATGGAGGGCAAGGTGATGGGTGGGCGGGGGGCAGCTCTGTTCTAAAAATAGTTATTAAAAGGGTGCTTCAAGAGGAGGACAAGATGCACTGTTAAGGTCTGTGTGATTGATAAACTGCACACGAGTGCCTTGTTCTTCATGTGAGAAAATAGCAGATATAAACTGCACAATTCAGGCTTTGCACTTACTGTGAAAAAAGCCCTGGTGTCTAAGAGCCATCCACATTCACCTAATATCTATATTAAATATATGAATTAGATTCCCACCAAACTGGCAGGCGACATAAATGCCAGCTAATAAAGTTTTCTCCTTTTTTTCCAGTTTTGCAGGTATATTCAGTTTCATTTAAACATTTGCAGCCGAGATTGTGCACAGAAAACACACAAACTACAACTCACAATAAGTCCAGGAACTCCGTTTGGACCGGGGGCTCCCATGTTACCCTAGTTGGAGAGGAGGAGAGAGAGAGTTAGTGAGATGAAGAGAGAGGGAAAAGGAGCAAGTTTCATGGGTTATTGGCCCTTTTTTTAAACAAACATGCTCAGAAGAGTGGCTCAGTGTTCTTCGCAGCTTATGAGAGGGGGCTGTGTGCATGAATATGTGTGTGCATATTTGTGTGTGTGTGAGGGGTCTCAGGTAGAAGTAAAAGGGATGTGAGACCATCGTCCCACTGTGGCTTTTTCAAATATGCAGGTTCAACCTCAAAAAAAGAAAGAAAAGAAAGAAAGACAAGAGGACAGAGACTGTATCCTAATTAAGGCCATTAACAGGTTTTACTTTAACCCAGTGAAATATCCAGGAGTTAGCACAGTTTACCCATTCAGTGTTAAAGAAAATCTATCTCACTCATTTTTGACTTTTATTCATAGACAGCATAAAGGTTTAGCGAAAGAAAGTCGTTTCTTTCACTAAACTTTGGAAATGTGAAGCCAATGCAAAAGAGACCTGCTTTCTTTTTTTTTTTTAAATGGCCAGCAGGGGGCGACTCCACTGGTTGCAAAAAGTCTTCCAGTTGTGTAGAAGTCTATGGGAAAAGAAACCTTGGCTCCCTTGTTCTGTGACCTCAGTAAACACTTTCCTGATGACTTAATGGTGGTTATATTGAAAACACAAAGTTTAATTTGTAACTTATGGAAAATTATAAAGTATGCGCACTGGATAACCTCATTAGCTAATGACAAGTTTCCTATTGCTCATGATGCCCAGTTTTAAAGCACCAACATGGCAACAGCAAAACTGGTGGCATCAAAAGGCGACAACATTAAGCAGAAGGTGATGTCATTGTTTTAATGGTATTTTCTTTTATTTACCACCATCATGAAGTTGATTGTTTTAGCCATGGCCATGGTAATTTTTCTTCAAAGGATTACTTATTTGGTGACTTATGATGCCATCACCAACACCATCATCACAGCAAATCTGATGACTTCCCAATAGGCCTCATAGGAGGTTGATGGTAATCTCATGGTACATCCATCTACAGGACATTTCTCTACTGCAGCTAGCCATAAACAAATAACAAACTATACATATCTACTGATGATAACTTTCCCTCTGCATGTGAAATTACTGATAGATAAAAAGCAAAGTATATATAAATCTATTTTCATATATTCCATAAGCTTGTCATACTGATTATTTCATAATAACATTTGATAAATCTAATGCGCAATCCACTTTGGATGATGGGTCTTTTTCTCAGGAAGAGAATAAACGTCAGGTCCAAGAAAGGATTTATTAGCAGTTCAGCTGCCTGCTCTAAAAGCCTGACTCATTGGAAAAGTCAGCGGTGAAGTGTTAACTTAACTTCACTTTTATTATGCGTAGTTCAGTGTGCATCAAGTGGAACTTTTTATGTTTTTGTTCTAGAGTTTTCACTGACAGGCTTATGAAGTCCCAAATTTGTAGCAATATCAAAAATAGTGGAAATGCTACGGTCCAATTATTTGTCTTCCATATGGACGGAATTAAGCCACAGACTGGGTTTTGCTGGTCCGTCATTAATGAATGGGGGGAGTCATCAAAATGGCATCCTATTACATCATTTACTATTCTTGGATATCGCCTTCTCATGCTGTGAAGCGGCGAATAGGAAAAGCTACATTTAATACAGCGTTTTTCTTTTTTCTTTTTCTTTTTTGGAAAATATGTGCCAAGGAAAATGATCTACAGCAGCTGGAGGCATGACACGAAATGAAATGCAATAGCGATGCTTGTCAAGAACAACTTCAAACAAAACCCAAACACGGAGGCAAACTGCTGGACCAACTGAGGATTTAGCCACAAGCACTGTGAAAATATTACAGTAAACATCAGGTGTGTGTGTGTGGGTATGTAAGCATGTGACATACTGGCTCTCCATCTGGCCCAGGTGGTCCTCTCTCCCCAAAGTCACCAGGAAACCCCTGAAAACAGAGAGAGGAACTTTAATGTTGGCGACATACAGCAACTCAAACATAGGTATTCAGAAATGTATGTCCTGTTGCTTTTAGTTCAGCTCAGAGACAACTGATTTTTGGGCAACTTGGGGGAAACGCGCAGATGTGAACACAGCATTCAAATTGATTTGGTGAGCAGCTCCTTATAGACACATCCAGCATTTATGGAGGGACACAACTATTCATTATAGGAGTGGTTCTGGCCATGTGATGCCCACTGTAATCTGCCCCACCCCCCCAAATCCACTGATTCACTAACTGAAGGAGCCTGTCATAGCCTGAGCAGGAAGTTTTCAGTTGCTTCTTTATTGGCCAAATGACACATTGAGATAAGCAATGAGAGAGAACCAAAGCAGCACATTTAAGGAATCAAAAACAAACCAATAAGCTGAAAGATGGTATAAAGCTCTTCAGAGATAATGATCACTGGAGATGGATGATCGTTCTCTGGAGCGTCATCTCTACAAGTCTTGTGATCTACTGCTGTAATAAGCATATTTAGTTACAGTCACTTTAGTGCACACAAGGCAATTGTATTTGCATTGATTGTGCAAATACTGATGCAAATAAAAAAAAGAAGTGCATTGTAGTTGGGGGAAATATGCCAATGCGAATGGCCTTAACCATGGAGTCAAGTGAACAGAGCACACTTTTACAAATACTGCTGACTGTTGCACAGCCAAGAGTGCTGCTACTGTAATAGTGCGGCAATTATAACAATTTCACAGAGTCAAATATAGCATTAAATATAAAGTAATTTGAAATATGCACAAAATAAGAGTATAATGGCTCCATTAAAAGCATTAAATCTATCAGCTGTAGGCTGTGTGTAGCCAACTGTTCTACGGTTCTACCGTAAGCCAAGTAATTACCCTGTCCATTTAGCAGTAACAGGGAAGATAATCAGAGCTTTGCTAACAGTTGGTGGTTTAGCGCAGAGAAACCACATCTGCATAAAGCAACAGAGCCAAGGCACTTTAAACCAAACCATTCAGAAAGACTCATAATGGCTAGGTTCTGGTATTCTGGCCTCAATGCATTGTTTCAAAATGCCAATTACTGTTAGCTCCAGAAAATGTCAGTTATTTCTGCAAGAGTGGAGATGATTTAGATATACTGCATTTAAATCTCTGTCTATACTTAGAAGCAAATTGTGCTGACTAAACGCAACTCCTTTGCAGGTTGTTTCTTGAAAACAAAATGCCATTTCAACCTCACTTTTAGACAATAATAAATCCCTTTGACTGAGGCTTTCTAAATGTTTCTCCTGAAACTTTGCATCAGGTCAATGAGGCGATCCTAACAGCACTAACTGCTGTAATTGCACATTGTTTCTGTAGCAGGTGGAGTACCATGCTACCTAAAAACGAAGAAGAAGAAGAAAGTAGGGTCATTGTGCTACAGAAGCCTGCTTTATAGCACAATAAAATTGTGAGCGCTGGGGGAACACACATCTACGAAGGATGACAGTGACCCGAAAGATGAATCATGTAGCTGTTGCCGCTGCTGTATGAGCTGAGGACAAATGTGGGAAACGTGGATTTGCCAAGTACTTAAAAAGCCTTTGAGGAGAGTCATGTGAGCCTTTAGTGTATTTCTGCTTTCACATTATGTCAGACCACCCTTTTCATCAGCCTCAACCTTAAAAAGGATCAAACAACAGCAGCACTTACTGCAAGATACTGAACTGATATAAAAGAACTGCAACAGATGAGCCTGATAAAGAAAACCACCACCAACAGACAAACACAGCCAAACAGAAAAAAAGGTTATGTAGAAATGTTGGCAATGCACTTTGGAAACTTTTTAAGCTTTCCATGGTTTTAGATATATTCGCTCTTGACTCATTGGTAGATGGCAAACTGTGCGTCTGTGTGTGTGTGCGCTTCCTCGACAGAGTACAAGTGCTCTGGTGATGGCCATTAAAATGTCTGGCTCGTGTTCTTGTGGTTCTTCTGTTCCATCAGGGAGCAGAGGGATGATCTCTGAGGGATCATCTCATTAAGCGTCCATGCTTTCCATTTTCCATGCAAAAGCACTGAAACCAGATGACAGTGATTACGATAGGTGTGTGTCTTTCAGTTGCTTTTGCAGGCCAGAAATGTGCTTAATTTCTAAATTTACTTCAGTACATTTAATGCTGTCTTTTAAGGATGTTATGCATAAGAAATGCATGGATATTGGTACTAAACAGACCAAAATAATGATATTTTTATATCCCTGTGCCGTTTTCATGGCTGTAAAACTTATCTTATAATGCAGGCCTCTTTAAGTGAGGAGAACACCCATGCATACAAACTCCAAAAAAAAATCTAACGCAATCAAATCAAATGCAAAAGGCCCCACAAACTTCTGATGTGCTAAATTTGTATCTGCAGCTGCTTCTTAAACAATTGCCTAATAACAGAATAAGCATTTACTTCTAAAAGCCTCACAATAGTGGACACTCGCTTGCGTGTGTTTAGACGTTTTGGCCAATAAATGGCTTATTTACTGAAAAGCCAATAAGCCACAGCTGCAGAATGATCTCAGCAGTGTGTGTTGGGGGTTACACACTCTTTCTAAAACACTCTGTCAAACTGACTTTGAACACTATATCTGACACACACAACAGAATCAGCGGCTTCCTTCCAAATGGCTTGGCTCCATGCTGGGGGGGACCGAAAGCCCATTACTCCAACAAAAGCCTTTTTCTTGTTACATCCAAGACCCCGACATGCGGCTGGTGGGACTCCACTCTATTCAGGCTGCAGTTAACCCTTCCAACAGCCATGGAAATACTTAGCCGATTGAAAGAATGACGCAAATGCAGACCTTATGAAATTTTCATATGTGTTGGATTCTTTGCAGAAAAAGTTTCGATCTGACCCAAATACAGGAAATCTTTCTTTTTTTTCCCAAACTTGTCTCTGAACTTTAAGGTTCTAAAAGCTATAATCAGCATCCATAACAAAGCAAACATTCAAAATGAGCACATCCAGCACAATTTATCACATTTTTGAAAGATTATCTGCAAAGTATGTTGAGACAAAACTTTACCGGCCTACCCATCTTGCCCCTCTTCCCTGGTTCGCCGGGTATACCCTGAAAATCCAAACAAGATAGAGAGAGCAGAAGTAGAAAAGAAAGCAGAACAGAAAGGGTGAAAAGAAGACAGAAACAAAGATGAAAGACAGAGTCAGACATTATGTAAAAAGCCATATCAAAATCAAAACATAGCACTTTTGGGTAGAACTGATTCAAGCCCAAAACACACTATTAAAAAGCCTGTCTCCTCTCCTGCTTCAGCCGATGTGAACAGCAGCTGACTGCAGCCTAGCCTATATTTTCTAACCTATTATGAGAGATCTAGGCTTCCATTGTGCACATATGTCTATTAAATGAGAAAAAGAGCCTGCTGGAAGAAGAGAGCTATGCATAGTCTCTGCTTTATGTGTATCTTTCTGGCTACAGATGGTACAAGTCGTGATTACAGCCTATCCTGTGCGGATGCAACCTTCTGGACCGTGTCATAAGTGGGCAAATGGCTGTACAGAAGTAAGAGGCCTTAGTGAGTTCAGGCAGTTCAAAGGCCTTAAAAGAGGGGCTTTTATTATGAGTCATCAACACTCCCACACAGCTTTATACAGCAGCATCTCGGACAGCTGGGGACTGATTCTCGTGTTATAACAACAAGACAGCTGAATGTACAAAATGCAGAAGAAGAAATGCTGTCCTTTCGCAGGCCCATTAGTTGGATTCGGCTGGACCGTGTACATTTTCTGAGTTACCGATTGCTTGAGAGAAATATACATTTGAAAAGGACTCACTCTTTCGCCATCAGGACCGGGCAGGCCAAAAAGGCCTGGGATTCCAATGAAACCCTGAAGGAGAGAAGAGGAGACAGGAGGAATATGGATGAGTATTTGGATAGTATAAAAGCAGTAGGAAAAAAAACCCTAATGGCTCTGGGGCTGGTTTTCAGTGGATGATGGTCCACCACGGACTGGGTTGGCTTGCATGAAGAACCAAGCCATGAGGCAAGTGTATATGCCCATGGACTGCATGGTGCTGGCTTCCACGATGTAGTCCAAGGGCACATACCCTCACGCCAGGGATCTCTGAAGATAGCCAGGACATCACACTGGGCTGTCAGTATGGTGGAGACACACACAGACGACAACAAGCAGAAACACCACAGTTGAACGCTGGAGGAACAGTTCAGGTGCTAGTTAGAAGCAAGGCGTCAGATGAGTTTACACAATACGTAGTAGTCAGCAAAGGAAAGAGAGCAGAAAACAGAGAAAGGTAGTGCAGTGAGCAAAAGGCGGACTAGAATGCCTCCTTAAGACAGCAGGGCCTCAAACTGAGCTTAAACAGGAAATTCCAGCCAGTGGGGGCAGGGGAAGGCTTCGGAGCAGCCAAGGGAAACTGATAAAGAACCTTTATTGAAATGCAACATAAAAATCAGTTTGTGTCACCCGCGTCTGTTTTTTTGTTTGTGTGCCTAAAGGGTGTTGGTTTGCATGAGGAGGCTTATCAACAGCCAGTCTTTGAATAAGAGTCTGTATACAGTAACACAATGTTTGTACTAGAAGGCTCCTAAGTTTAGCACGCTATTAACAGTGGTACACACACTAGTTGAGTGTGTGTTTATTTATGTGTGCGGTGTTGGATGCTGGTGCAACTGCTGCCATGCATGCTTTCATACATACTAGTATTTGGCTGGTGTTGCATTCAAGTAAGTGCTCATCCAACAATAGCTTTCTAGCACAAAATGCTAATGCTTGTGAGCAAGCCCTTAATTTAGCAACTTCTTTGTGCATTTCTTTTTATAAATGTCATGAGACGAGTAAGCATATTCAGTGATCCTGTCAAAACATCAATACTGGTCATTTAGACAGATCTAAGCTTGAGCAGCACATTTGTAGAGCAGAAAGTTGACTCCTTACCCGAACGCCTTTAGGCCCCATTGGTCCTATAGGCCCAGGTAAACCCTGAAAATCAAAAAGAGGAATTTAATTTAGCAGCCCTGCACTTGAAGCTGTGCCTGAAGTACTTCATTTGGGTTATACCAAAGTCTACAGGTTTAACTTTAGAATGGAATATTTTAAAAAGCAATGCAACAGAGATACATCCTAATATTATAATTGGTAAGGTTTATTATAAAAATAACAGAAACCTCCCCAAAGGGGAAAGGTGACAGGACACAATAATAAATACTCCTGTTCAAAAATACACTGCCATACATTTCTGTATAGCAGCTATGGCTTAAATACTGAAGTGGATCTCTATGTTAATTTCTGAGGCATTTATTTTTCATTTTCTTCTGTTTAGTATTTACCCAAATATGTTTTTTCCCTCCAGGCCATCTGCTTAGCATAACCTAATTCCTCTTGGCCCTCTGCCCTTACTACGGCCCTGACTACAACTGTACCAGTCACAGGAGAGGATTTACTGCACCTGCCTGCCAGGATAACCTTTGGCACCTGGGCTCCCGACTGGACCTTGCTCACCCTGCGGGGAAGAGAGAAAGAGAGAGACAAATGAGAAGGTGGAGGAGAGGGAGAGAGTGGTAGGGTGGGCAATCAAAATTGCAGCAACACAAACACACACAAGCAGGCCATTCATAGTAGTGAACGGTTTCAGTGAGGTAGACAAAGCAGATGAGATGAAATGCAGTGATTGATAAGTATAATAACTATATGTCTCCAATATGTTTTTTTATTAATTAAATTGAATTTATTTATTTATACATATAGCGTCAATTCACAACAGAAATCACTTAAAGCTGTTTTATGTTCTACGGTAAAGACCCTAAAGTAGTACAGAGAAAACGCTAACAATCAGCTGCCCCCCATGAGCAAACAGTTGGTGGCAGTAGGAAGGAAAAACTCCCTTTTAACAGGAAGAAACCTTCGGCTGCATTATTTAAAAATTGTTTTGATTTAAAAGATCATATTTTATTATTATGTCAAAATGGCAAGGAAATACACACTCTAGAAAAGTATATGTACCTCAAATTGGTGCTTAAGTAGAGTACTTGTGTAAATGAACTTGGTGACATTCCACCCCACTGAATTGTTCCCACTGATTACCATGAAAAGCTTCTTTTTTTTCTTTCACTCCTCACTTTTCAGATGTGTTCCAGACCATAGACCCTAATTAGCAGTTTGGTTTGCATGCATGTACTGTATATGTCACTGTCAGAAGGCATAAGACATGTGCACAGAAGCAAGTTGTGTTCAAAATTTGCAGAGGACAAGCGTTTGTGTCTTACTTTCCTTGCCATTCCCTCTCTCGGATAAATGCGGTGTATGACGCTGCCAGTTAAAACACGCCATGAATTTGGCTTTGTGACATTTGGGCCTTTAACTGACCAGCTGTAGGTTTAGGCTCTGAATACAGCCTGTGGTGCATTACAGTAACAAAGTGTCATCAAGCCACTGTGTTACTGCACACAACAGCAAATAGCTGTGTATGTTGCTAACTTGGTCGCTGGCACTATGGTGATTTACACTGTGATGATCATCAAAAGGAACCAGCTATGTGGGAAACAGGATGAATTGAGGATGAATCGAGTGGGAGGACATATTAGTAAAAAGTACCTTCTCTACAATGACTAGAGCAGGAACTCCCCAAACTGATGACGTCATCCTGAGCACGGCTGTGACAGTGAGGAGAAATTTCCACTTCTCTTTTCATGACTAAGATCTTTCTTTAATGCAAACAGTAGTATGACCTTGCCCAATTGAAAATAACTTTGGACGCAAGGCTGGATGCTCCATGCTTAAAAATAGTGTTGGGGTGGACTAAACAGCCAGAGTCATGTCTTCCGTCACTTAGCAGTGAATAAAAGACTTCATTGAATGGTTTCCCACAGATTAAGGAAAGTCAAACAGATAAATGACCTGGGAAATATGACAAAGAATAAAGGCCTGCTAGAAAATAGCATAGCATGTCATAGTGTGACATGCTGTAAGACAGTGTGACGATTGAACGACAAGCCTGGAGCAGAAGAGACACACACAAAGGAAAACTTTCTCCAGGACTGTGGAGTAGCAGCCACTGAGTGTGTCACTGTTGGCCTACTTGGCTTGTCCCTGTTTCTTTTCTCTCTATTTTTTCCTCTCTTTGGCATCACGTTCTGATATCATGGAGTGCATCGCTTTAACACAGTGCTTTGGCCAGATGTCTGTCCTCACCAGTGCTTCATAACAGGCTAATCTAATCTGGCTGCCCAGCTGGCATCCTCGGTGCGCGCACACATACACACAGAGTGAAAGGCTGAACACCTGGAGTGAATGACGACTGAGTTTTGATTTTGAAGAATGAAGCGAGAGCAAGGGTTTAGACTTGAGTGAGGTGGACGTGAATGAAGACATACGTGGACACTAATGAAGGCATGGCATGGCAGATAATGTGATGTGCATGAGGTAGAGAGAAGTGCCTAAAAGAAAAGAGTTCATCTGGGGAGATTCAAGGTTAAAGAAGCAAAATATATAATGAGAATATACAAGATATAGAAATGAACATGGGTTTTTCTGTGAGGGTGGCTGTTGCAGAAGTAAAAGAGAACACCTGTGAAAATACTTACAGGCTCTCCAGGGAGTCCGGGTTGGCCAGGGAAACCTTTCAGTCCCTAAAGAAACCAAAATATCACATGATAAGTGAGTATAAAATAATAACAGAAAAAAAGAAAGAGGTGGGAAAGTCTGAAATGATTCACAGTTGAGGAAAAAGCCTGACAAACACAGGAGCATGTGTGGGAATGACAGGTGGAGTGAAGTGGTAACGCGAACAGCACCAACAGACAAATTTGGTGCCATATGCGGTGAGGTATCAATCTGCCCTTCTGTTAATGGATCAGACTTTCCACTGGCTGTGTTCGCAGGGTCTTCGGAAGACTATTGCCAAGATCATGGCATGTTGAGGATATAAATGCCTTCCTGTTTAAGTCAGATAGCAAGGCCCTCCCCCTGCAGCAGGCCAGACTGCAACACAGAAGACAGCCTGACATAGTGCTTTCCTGCAGTTTTTGCTGACTCCAGCACCACAGACCCCCGACAAAGACTGGAGGAAAAAGAAAAAAAACTAAATCAAAGGTAGGAAGACATGCCTTCCCAGACCACAGTTTGATAGAGTGAGGGAGCAAGAGAGAGAGAGAGATTTCAAAAAAAAAGGAAAGAGGGGGAAAAAAACAAAGTAAAAACAGACGGCCGAAGAAAGGAAAGACTCCTGTTGTCCCGTTTTCCTAAACCACAGCTTCAGCGTTCCAAGCCAAGGCTTCCAGAGTTCCTGTAAACTATCCACTGCTCTGTCAACTGACTGCAGCAGGAGAAGAGGACGCAGCATCCCTCTTCTCATTACGTTACACGATCGCTCTCGTCGGTCTACTACGCAGCAGCACTTTAAACTGCCGTTCCCAGCATTTTAAACACTGTGTCAGCAAAGTGCTGTTTTCTAGTAAACCTTTTGTAATTGTCATTGCAGATCTATGTTTTTTTTAAAAGTCTGCTTTCATCTGTGTCTAACACACATATAAGCCCTGTGTTGTGTTGGAAAACGTTCACCTCACATCATCTGGTGCACATCATCAAAAGGCCACTAGGAGGAGATGCCTTTGGCTGAGAGGAAAATACACGAGTAACACAAATAAACAAGTAGAGATGTTAGCAGGTGCTGACAGACACAGTGACACAAGCTTGAATTTTTGTGGGTTTTCTTATTTTGCAAAAGTATTATCACTAACCGGTACACAGAAGAGAGCAGATGGACTCAGAGACACATGCTGCACATGTCTGAAAACTTACCAATTATAAAGTGCAATATTATGACGGTGGCCAGCTGGTAAACATTTGTGTTTTTCTGATGATTACTTACATGTGTCCAAATATATGGTCTGTTTATACTGAGACACAACCACTGGCTTTTAATTACTACTTAAAATTAATTTCTGTTTTCTATGCACTTCTTCGCTAACATATATTCTCTGAAGAAGCGGTGACCTAAACCCTCTCTCAAGCTTGGAAACACATATACAGGTTCACAAATGTGTGCACATTCGCACAGATGGGCACATGCACAATCACACACGAAGATACATGCACCTTATGCACATTATACCCCCCATCTTATTACATGGCTTACTTGTAGTACAAACATGTGTAGTGGCATATGTTCCCATGGTGTACTGTGAGGTCCACTAACCACAAACACACACATGCACAGATGCCGTGGTTCCTGTGTATTAACCATAGCCTCTCAACCTCAGCTAGACCATCTTAGATCCTTATCTCGCTCATTATGAGCTTGCTAATGAGAGTGGCCATTCCCGCCAGGCTGCCTGTGTTTACAATGCCACTTGTTTAACAAGCATGTGTGTTCAATCAGATAAACCCATCAGAATGCTTTTCATTTACAGTAGCCTCCCGGTAGCACTCTATAAGCACAATCCCTCCTACCCAGCTAAGCCTAGGAGTGCCCTGGGGGAACGCTAAGCGCATTTTGGCAGAAAGAAAATAAAAGACACATTGTGTCTGCTGATGACATGTCATTCCTTTGACTTGCTGTACCCACATTGTGGGTGTTCAAATGAGTGCCAACCTCATGTGTGCTTAACAACTGTACTCCACAAACAATGTGTATCTGACTGAACTGTGCAGCACCCTGGTAGCAGAAATATACCACTCTCCCTATTAATCTCTGCTTTCATCTCTTCAAACCCTACAGAATGGAGCCACATGATTGCTCGGCGTAATCGTCTGGCTCCATGTATACATTGAATGTACAGGAGAACATAAACGCTCCACGCAGGGACAGACAAAAAACAAACAACTGTGCGAAGGAACTGGACAATTTGGCTGAAATTTAGCCAGTGGAAAAAGATTCCTCATCTCATCCCTGTCTGCACAGCAATTTCAGCACAATGTTTCCTTGCATGCAGTATCACTGTTACTGCTACCAGAGGACAGAGCAGTGATTTGTTGTAAAACATGCAAAGAAAATGATGGTTGATTTGAATTCTCTCATAATTATGATGATGATGAGCATGTGGAGCATTTGTTAGTTTGAACAGTGAGCAGGAGCTTAATGGAGAGAGTTTGGTTTGGAACGGGACTTCAGACAGATTAATGTCATACAACAAACTGCCATGCACAAATAAAGGAAACGAGGATGATTAATACACTGTCTGGAACTGGGAATGAAATACAGTATTTGATTCTACCTTTTAATTATAGGCTACTTCTCCTTTTGGACTTCAAAACTGAAAAACATCAGAGTATCCAAACTTTGCTTGCTGTAAAACAATCACATATTTGGATAACACGTATGTAAAAAGCACAAGTACAGAGACTTTTTATAAACACCACAAACTGTCTCAAGACATTTTCCCACAATGTTGCATAACCACTGAGTCGACAAGAGTGTTTATGGATTACTTTCCAGCTGTCTGGAAAGTAATCCATATTGACTGGTTACATATTTCTATTTTTCAGGCTCTCGTAGTCTTTAAAAGTTTGCACAATCTCTGGCAAATTATGAACATTTTCAGACGATTCAGTTGCTAAAAGCAACGATGACCGTGCTGATTAACATACCCATTACAGCTATGTTCAAGATACATGGTTTGAACCTGCACTTAGCAGTGATGACACCTACATCACCCACAGGACATAAATCCTTTATTGTCCTACAGTCATTAACAGAAAACTTTAAGATGTTGAAAAGAAGTGGAAAGTGCAGGTTTTTGCTATTTCATTGTGCATATATTCAAACTGTTGTGTTAAATGGTTTTAACCAGTTACTGTAATGTACATAACAAAGTCCTAACAAAGTAATGTGAATTTAGAATCTTCATATATCGTTCCTTACATCCCTATAGGCTGTCAATGCAAACAATGTCAATAAGAAACATAGTTTTAAATAGCTTCATTTGGCATGAAGGTCCAGCAAATAGATATTACTCTACTCGACTGTCTCGACTTTCAGGTGAAAAAAGTATGGACACTTTAAGAGACAGGCAGAAAGTGAGGAGAGACGGATCATCTAGTCCTGGGATGAGACACAGGGCATGCAGGCAGTAAGGTGAGACGCGTGGCTTGTACTGTGGATTTGTAGTTGAGGTTTGGCCCTGTGTATGTCCCCTGTCCCTGACCCTGCCTCACCATACTGAAAAACCATTCAGAGCCTGCCTGGTAGAACAAATGTTGTACAGAGCGGAACATATTTGGCTTGTCTGACAGTGTAAAATCACACTCTAGTATCACACATTTAAAGTACCACTGTTTCCTCCATTAAAGTTTCCACGGAAAAAAACCCCCAAAAACCCAGAAGCCAAATTCCAGAATTCCCGGTCGAAACATCACGGCTAAGGATGAATTAGAGGCTGGATATTCGTGCGTGTTTGTGTGTGAGACAGAGAAAGTGGAGGGCAAAAACACAGAGGAGAAGAGAGGAAAAGTTGCTGTTGTCCTGTTTTCCTAAACCACAGAAAAACAAGCAAACGATGACAGAGAAAGTTAAACAGCTAGAAACACAAGAGCAATACGAAGGTGTTTCAGGGTGGCCTACGAGGGAAATGCAATGCCCATAAATGTTGTTATTTGTTTTCAAATATTGCATTCTCTTTGTATTCATCTGGCTTCTGTGGAAATGGAGAGATCTACATCAGGGCGAAATGCGTCTGGGACTTTCCACCTTGAAAATGAACAGAACAAGGCCTGTTTGAGGAGTACCCTTTGGAGACTGACTCACACGCCTGTCACAGCGTTGCATTAAGGATGGAGATTCATTTAAGGAAACTGCTGCTACAGTGGCTAGCCGATAACTACAACAAGTTATTGTGCTTTGTTTACTGCAGGAAGCGGGTTAATCAGCTTCTTTGTGTTTGTGTACGGAAAGGAAGTTGCCTCCTTGTGCTTACTTTAACAAGTTTCCTTTATAGTCAAGTTGTCTGTGGTTCACTGACCAATACCTGAGGCATGCTTTGGTGATGTCAGTCTCTGTGTATGTGTATGTGTGTGTGTGTGTGTGGATGAAGTTGCTATGGTTACGCCTCCCTAGTCAAGAGTCTATGATGTCATTCTGATAATTTGAGCTATAATGTGCCCTTGTTTTTTATTAAAGCAGTTTGCTCCACCTCTGGACTGCATGCAGATAAGCGGAAAGTGCTGTCGTGGGTAAAAAAGTAAGTATACAGTGCATACTTTAAAGTGATCTTACATTTATGCTAACAAACAAATCACTGTCTTAAATAATCTGACCTAATCTGTGTAGTCACCCTTGGCCAAGTTAAAAGGCACTAACTTCTTGATAAATCTTCAAATTGCTAGTTTTAAAGGAATCTGTGAATGTTTTCCACCAGCCTTACATTTTTTTTTTGTTTCCATTCTGGCTGAGTGTGTGTGAAAGAGAGAGGCAGGGACATACAAATGGACTAAGACACACACACACAACACACGCAGAAAAGCAGACACCTAACAAAAGCCATATGTGGAGCCCGAGGTAGCCATCCAGCTGAAGTCTGACACTGTGTTACAGAGCACTGTGGCTCTGGGAAGAAAGTAAATACAGCCAGAAGTGCTTTACACCTAGTCTGAAAGGCATACAGTCAACCTGCACTATTCAATTACTGACCTAATTAGTTTAAGACATGTGCACGGCTCAGCTGCATTTGATGCATGATGTGATTGGAAGCTTTTAATAGGATCTTCTTTTCATTTATCAGACATATGTTTGCAACAGTTTACTTGGAAAATGGGTGAAAGGAACTATTTTGATGCTGACTGGAAGTGAGCACAAAGATTAAACTGAAGTGGTTCCCAACATTTTTCTGGCTCACATGCGGTCTTTGTTTATATCTGTCATATTTCAGAGGTATTCAATTTAATTAACTGCCATCAGCTGGAGTTTACTTGGCACTACTATATGAAACTGTGGGTCAGGCTCCACTCCTTTATTCTAGCTTTCGTAGTTTATTCACTGTGTTATATGACTTCATAACTAAGTTTACATTGTTTACAAGTTAAAGTCTTTACAGCCAAATTCTTGTTCCTCAACCTGCTCTCTCTCCTAAGTCATTACAAAGCGACACTTGATCAGGTACCTAGCATATTACACTGTAATAACCTGGACAATTTTTACATCGTTTTGCAACTTTTCAGTGGAGTGGAGTTTAAAATGCTGATTAAGGGGAAAAAGCAGTCCACTGACGTAGTCATCGTTACAGAATGGGTAACCATGTTAACCAAGGATGCGTAACCACGGTATCGAAGGAAACCTGACGCAGATGGGAAAAATAGGGCTCTTAGTGTGTGTTCAACACGACAACCCTAACTTTCCCCCTGAATCTAACCACTGAGTTTAGTTGTTTGAATGTAACTGCAAGTCAAAAATAGAGAGTGAACGTAAAGGAGCCCCAGTCATTCACCACCCAACCTACTTTTAAATTCGGACCCTAAATTTTCTGTTCTTCTCACATTGGCAATGGTAAAACGTAACCCTGTATATTGGAAAATGATGTTAAAGGTGGTTCCCCTAGAGTTAAAATATGATGCTAGGGAATGGGAATGTGTTGCATCCTTTCTCTAACCACTAACCAAGAAACCACATTTAATTTTGACACATTGCATTTGGCTGATTGTTTGTATCTTTTCCACATGTACTGAACCAAAATTCGTTCACTTAAACTTCAACTGCTGAAGCGCCCTCAGGGAACAAGTATTAACAAGTAGTAACACACGCGCTCACAAAGATAAGCACACAGGGATGCATTCATGCCCACAGAGACGCATACGCAACCCAGACATTCAACTTGGTCTTAATCTCAGTCTGTGCTTGTTACACTTCTGTCTACCAGAAGGTCTTCCCTACATTTTACTTCCTTGGACTTATGAGTCATTCAAGCCGTGCCTTAAGTAAGATTTAAGACACTAGCAATTTGATGACTGAGTGCATGATTCCCATTCTCTTTTCCCCTTTGAAAAAAAGTCTGACCCCTATATCTCCTGTGGCAGCCTTCCTGCCAGATATCTGCAGGATCCACTAAACAAACTGGCGAGCACAAAAAGGAAAAACAAAAATGGAGAGAATTGGGAAGAAGAAGATGAGTAGAGATACTTTTACAAAGATGAGCAGGTTAAACACAAACAACACCACACACAGACACATTACGAATACACATTGTGACTCATGCATTGCCTCAGGCCTCGCTGCTCATAGTTTGCAGATGCAAACGCTTTGCTCGCTTTTCAGTTGGTAAATAGGCATTTAAGAACAATTCACTTCAGTTTACTGAGAATAAACTTGATGAAAGGGTTTTGAGAAGCTCTGGAAGGACATTAGCAGTTCAAGTCTTACCTTTCGACCTGGCTGGCCAATCATTCCAACTGGGCCAATGATCCCCGAGTCTCCCTGGAATACAAAGTGGGAATGTTTAAAGGCCAAGTGTGGAGGAAAGTGAGGTCACACACACAGCAATCAGAAATGCGCTTAGAGCCAAACAGGACATCATTACAAATTAATGGGGAAAATAAGTATAGGAAGGATATTATACCTTCTCTCCTTTGGGTGCTGGTCCAGGTGAGATTCCAGGGTCACCTTTGTTCCCCTGGGAGAAACAAACAAATCACCAAACTCACACGGTGAAGTCAAACATATTTATTATATGAATAAAATATGAACATATTTTCTTTTTGTGGAAGACTTAAAGGACATAAAGGGGTCCCTCTATACATCACATACTTAAAGATAAAAAGTAAAGTCTTTGTAGTGTGACAAATTTAGTAACACATGCTTTACTTAGTGGCCTCCACACACACACATGCATGCACGCACGCACGTACACACACACACACACACACACACACACACACACACACACACACACACACACACACACACGCACACACACACACCAAGCTTCATTGTCAGCAGGTAACAATAATGGGGTTTCAGCACATCAAAGCCACGGATCGGAAATTACACTGAGTGCTGACTCCCTCTCTTTCCCCTTCGGACCCCTGCCATTTACAACTCTGTCTCGTTTATTAATGATGAAAGAACGAAGATTGTGGTGCACCCCGAGACATCAAACACTCCATAATCTTTCTTTCAACACACTTGCCAGGAAGAAGAAGCTTGGCCCACACCAGTCTGTCTCACAATATACCAAAGTTCTCATTAAACCTTTGCTGCTGATCATTCCATTGTGTGCGTGTATGCCTGACCTTATCTGTAACTCATGAGACTTAGAGGTGCTTTAAACAGTTTGCTTATGTTTCCAGTGTTGTTATTAAGCGTGCTAACCAGCAGCCTTTCTTACACTGCAGAGAAATCGCCCTTCTGATCTACCTCTCAGCTGGAAAGCAACAAATCTGAGTGCAATCAATAAATAAAAGGGTATGATAATAGCTAGAAGGTTTGGAAAAGTTTCCATTTTTTTTTATAATGCACTTTTAGGTGCAGGCCCTCACTCTATTATGTAAGCACACAATGTCAGAGGTTAAGGGTATTTGCAAAGGCATAAATCAATTACATCAGGAATGCAGAAAATATTATATATACATATATTTATATATTTTCTCCTTAAAGACCTCAAGACCTTTCAACATAAAAACCTCAGTCGCTTGCAAAAGTCTGCAGAACAATTCAAGTATAAATGGGAATCCTAACATTGATCTCTTCAGCACACATGCTAAAGTGAAACAGCTTCTGCACTCCAGCTGCCAGGTACTTGCAGCCCTGCTGTGAACTGAAGTTTCCTTTATTTTTCTGCCATCAAACTCCATTACTGTTTTGCTTTGTAGGGGTTTCCAGCTGATACAGAAAAATGTAAATCGAACATGTTCTCATGGGATTATCATTCACATTACATCATAGTAAAATAGCAGTATAGGCAAAAACCCAATCGTGTAACCACTTCATATGAGAAAATCAACATGGCTGGATCACACAGGACCAGAGGGTAGACTAGATGTGTACCTTGAGTCCAGGTGGACCGGGTCTCCCAGGGTTTCCATGTGGACCAGGGGGGCCCTGTGTTGAAATGAGAAAGAGTAAAACACAATCAAAAGGTGATCAAGATCACGCATTTGCATAAAAAAAGAGCTGATGCAGACTGTGGCTTTGCTTCTGTGAATGAGACCAGGGATGATGGTGGGGGGTAAAGACTGTCTGGAGAAGCTCAGCCTCAACCTGTTTTCCTATAAATCAACTGTGTGTGTATGTGTGAGTGTGCTGATGAGGTATTTGGCGTTGGTGTTGGGGGTAGATGCTTATGGAAAAAATGGGGCTCTCAGGAGCTGCTTTACCATATGGATGTGGTTTTCCTGCCCCCACTTGCCACAGACTCCACAAGCCCTCCCCCAACACACACACACACACCCGCACAAACAAACACACATTTTCCAAGGATCTTAATGAGTAATACAGATCATCTCATTTCATAACATTTTGAATTCGATCACTGGTGTGCATTTCTGTCTGCACTGACTGTTGGTGAGAAAATGAGCTCAAACAAAGCAAGATCTACAGCGGCGGCACATTTGTAATGTAAAACCATCTCACTCTGTCCAGTAACCCCCACAGGGAGGTTTAAAAGAAGATGTTGGAAGCCAGAGAGTGAAAACACACCAGTTTTTCTTGGGTTTGAAAAACAGCCTGCAGAAAAAAGCATGTGAGGCTGCTATGTCCCCGTCACTTAGATAGCTGTTTGTCTTCCCCTCTCTTCTTCTGAGTTACAATTTACTGTATAATGCTCACTCCTGCCCTCCAAATGGTGTGCCATTTTGGGGTCCATGACCTAGCTCTGTTCTGGGTCAGTCAAAATGTGGAAAAAGAGCAAAAACTGCTTTAAAAGCTGGGTCAACGGGTTTTACTGAGGTGGCTAAAAACAAATCAGGAAGTTATTATGTAAGGCAGGGGTGTCAAACTCCAGGCCTCGAGGCTCGGTGTCCTGCAGGTTTTAGATCTCACCCTAGGTCAACACACCTGAACCAATGATTAGTTCATTACCAGGCCTCTGGAGAACTTCAGGACATGCTGAGGAGGTCATTTAGCTATTTAAATCAGACATGACATGACAGCATACAGCAGGCCTTTGATGGAACGGATCTTTCTATTAAGGGACAATTTGATGAAAGTGATCAAGAGTTTGTGATGGGTGAACACAGCATCTTGGTGACACGAGGTTCTTATTAAGTAACACTCAGGAATTTCCAGCAAAGATTTTATTCAATTTAACTTTGCATTGATTTGTTTGCTGTAGCTCAGGAGGTAGAGCAGGTCATCTACTAAGGTTCAATCCCTGGATGCTCCAATCTACTTACCAAAGTATTCTTGGGTAAGATACTGAAGTTACTCTTTGATGCATCCATCAGAGTGTGAATGTTAGATAGAAAGCACTTAGGCATAAAAAAATGTTTGTATGAATGTGGGTGAATGAGGCATGCTGTATAAAGCGCTTTCAAAGCTCAAGTAGAAAAGTGCCATAGAAGAACCAGTCCATTTACTTTGCATGATTCACAGGTCAAAAGAGTCCTCGGGTCTTACTGGGTCTTTGTGCATCTGTCCTTCATCTGAAACAAGCTGTTTTACAACCCTTCCACTGCCTTTAAGCCAACGTTCTTCTGATTGGTTGCCCCTCACAAACAAAAGAATTAAACAAATGGGGCTTCTCTTATGCTTGGGGTGACCTTGGTAATCATACAGAGAGCCATGAGTAAAAAAAACAACAACAAAAAAACCCCTAAACTGACTACTTAGAGCAGTCTGAAGCCTGAGCTTTTGGCTTACATGCATTATTTGTACATACGCTGAACTCATTATTTGAATTTTTGGCCATGTTTCAGATGAGCACGTGCAATTGTAGCAGTAAGCATCTGACAGAAAATAAGAAAAAGTACCATTTTGAAATACTTTCATTCCAAGCATTCTCAAGTTTTAAAGACCTCGCCTCTTGTCCTCCCACATGCTTCCCCTTTCATTTTCGGTTTTGTATACAGCTGGCATTCCTCGAGAGCTGGTCTGTCCAGACAGCATTAAGGGTCCCTGTTGTGCCCTAAATAAACTTACACAAACAAGACAAGTTTGAATTACATGATTCAAAATTAACCCTGTGGCTTACCACAGGTTGGTCAGTGCTCTAGTAGGCATGGGCTGGCACTAACATTTGTTGCAGTGCTCTCGCCTCCGCGTCTTGCTCCTTCTCTCTCGCAACAGGTGTCTAATTAGAGAAGACCAGGGTGGGGCACACACAAGCTAAGGGCTATCAAATAAAAAGCCACCAACCTCTGAACAGCAATACAGGGCGTTGCTGTGGTTCCTGCGGTAATAGTACTGCTAGCTCTGTGTAATTTATTCTAGTACTTTGGAGACAAAATGGTGAAAATCTAAACAAATGGTAGCTTCTAATGTTTCATCATATGCTACCATATTGTATATAAATACCTATGCTTAAATATACCAAAATGCCCAACAACATATGTGCAACTTGAAGCCAACACATGCACCATACGCACTTAAAATTGGATACGTGACATCACTCCCAAAGTCACGTTCACACGCAGAATATTTTAGGTGAGGCCTTTTGATGGGCTGTGCTGTAAACATACTCTGACTTTCAACACTAGCTCGTAAAAGAGACTTTAAATGTATGTACAGCCACCATATTAAAGATAAAAGAGATTCTGTATGATGCCGTGCCAAATGAGAGCAGACGGGGCAGTGTCTGATTAACTAACATTAGATCAAGAGAGCATGTGAAACTGCTGGATGTCCTCATAATTAAAGATTCCACCAAGCATTAACAGACACTCGAACCTTTGCCCCTAAAGATATTTCACTGTTTGTCAAAAGTTTGAAAACAGACCTCGCCACTGCTGGATAAAAAGAGTGGAATTTGCAGCTTAATGCCACATGAATTACACTCAAATGCTATAATAACAGAAGCAGATGGGGATGAATGAACTGCTTCTGTGCCAACATTTTTAGCATATGAAAAAGGAAATAACGAGTAAAAGTCTAAAGTATTATTTAGGTATTTAAAACAATAATAGTAATAATTAATAATGTGAATGACAAGTTTGGAAATTAAGATGGAAACCTAGATGTAGTTTTTATGCCAAAACAAAGTGCCCAAAAGGGGATTGGTCTGTGATTTTTATAGTCCCGGAGCTCATTACAAAGTTGTTCCAGAGGAAAGACCCGTTCACACAGTTTACTCTAGGGATTATAAAGACCCTTGAAAAGCTGATCTGTTGCGTGGTGTTATCGAAAGAGCCCAATAGAGGAGCACATGTTTTCATTTGAAAGTTCTTTAAAGTTTTCCAGGTTCCTATTCCATATGCTGATCTGGGATCTGAATGCATACAGGTGAAGCAGGGTAGGGGAAATTTGGTTAGCGACAGAGGAGTGGTTCGGAGGGAATGCAGGAGGAAAGATGGGTGACAGAGATATTTTCACCCACACAAAGACCCTTTTGACCCAGCAGTTTCCAGATGAACCCACACACACACAAACACACACACACACACGCACACACACAGGCTTCAGATAGATATAGGCCTGTGCGCTGACGATGCATCCACATTTCCACTCACACCCTCCTACCATCGTCGTCATTATATACCCTCAAACACACTCGAAAAAGTTCGGTCCGACTATTCATGGGTACTGAGCAACGGTCTCTGTACTCACATCTGTTGCCATAGAAATGGCATCTCGCACTCTCATGTGTGGGATGAGAGGTCAAGGTTCATGGTTGGTTCTTCTTGGGCTCAATGGTGCTCTGTGTGTCATCATGCAGACTTCCAGTAATCCCAGGCTACAGAAGGTCAAACCTGGTAGAGCTCTTTTATCAGAAACTAGTGTTTCAAACAAAAGAACCTACCTGTGACCCTGCAGACTAACCAATCTGCACCATATATTCAAATTTGTAAGTATTCAACAAGTAAATTTCCCTTACTAAATTGAAACCACACATACATCTGGCTAAGAGGGGAGAGTTTGCATAGCATGTCTTTGCGCGGAGTGCATGTTGGCATGTGTGTGTGTGGCTTTCTATGTTTGCACACACACATGGCAGAAGCAGTTAAATTTGATAAATGCTTTTGTTTACAGGAAACCTCCATAATCTGTCTCACTCTTTATATAGGCAGTTTGTAAACTCACCCACATACGGTATGTCTGTGCTGCACGGAGGGATTAGTGTTGTAGCACGCATACAATCCCATGTGAGCGCTTATGGGCCCAAGTGTGTGGGGTAAAATAAATCACACTGGCAGCGCGTTTGCAACTGACCCCTGTTAAAGTGGAATCAAAACTGATGGCCTTTATAAATACATCCTTACTGAAAATGACTTCTTTTCCTTGCTTGCCCTTTGCAAACCAACCACTTCCACTGAGAATGCCACCAGCAGTTCAACATCTATCTTGACATAAGCGAGATGCTGTTGCTGAGATAGTTTATTGAGCTTGACAAAAGCCACTTCTAAGCTATGATGATGGTAAGGGGTCACTGCCATATGCTAAAGCTTTATCAAGGGCAAGTTAAAGTTGAGAAGTCATGCCCAGCCTGGGATCCAACCAGAGATTAAGGATTATGCTGCAGCACATTTTTCCTGCTTAAACTACTGAAGTTATCAAAGTTATCCTTCTGTTTATTTGTATTTATCTTACGCATTCATTGCTTACGAGTCCAAAATAGAGAAAGTGTTCCTTAGGAAAAGCTTTAACAGCTCTCCTTGTAAATTTCCAAAATACATTTGGAGGAAAGTTTCAGCTTTCTTGCGCAAAAAATATTTCCACTCAGACTCATGCTTGGCTTGATTGCCTTCACGCAGCTCTCTGCTTAGATTTTTAAACCCTATTTAGGATTCATTCCCAGTAAGTTTGATTTGGATCATAAGAAATCCCACAAGAGGGACCAATGTGGTGAAACTGGTACTACAGACAGAACGGGAGGTGCTGATTGGGCTTAAATAGCTTTAATTAGAGCCAGACAAAGAGCTTTTCATACATATGTAGTGGCGCTGGGGATCGCAGAGACTTTAGCTTAACGGTCTTGCAGACATGGAGGAACAAGCACGTAGTACATATTATACTTAAACAACAACAAATAAAAATATAAAGGATATCTGAAATTACTGTGTAGTGCATAAAATGTCAGACTTTTTTTTTAATGCAGGTTTGCAGTACCTTCCTTGTAATTAACCGTTTAACATCAAGAACAAAAGGAATACCACAGGCACAGCTGTGCTAAGCGCTAATATCAATGAGGTAATTGACATTAGGGGATAATGCAATGTGCTGATAGAATATAACAAGTTGTTGATTGGTGGGGGTGATGTAATTTTTCAGACAAAAACAAAAGGAGAAAAAAATTGACACCAAAATTGTCAGAATTCCTCTGAATTCTGATTTTTTTATGGTACATTTTATGTAAATCAACACAGTATGTGTTAAAACTGCTACTGTTTTTTTCCCTCTATGGGTACTGCTGGATAAGAGGAACACATTTTATTACAATCCATTAAAGGGTTATTGATATTTCAGTTTGGGCAAAAGCCATCTATGAACAATGCAATGCAAACGTGCTGCCGTCATGGTTACAAACAAATGTCAGGCTGAACCTTTACATTTTATGGGACAAAACGTGAGAAACAGAGGAAGAGAGCTCCTGTAAGAAGACTAGATTTATTTAACTTCCTTGGAAAAAAGAAGTCTTTCATTAGCCCAGAATCGGATTCCTATGGAGTGTTGGTGCAGTCTGCTGCAACAGTTCAGTCGGAAGTAGAAAATCCAGTGAAGCCATGTGTTCTCTGTCTGTTTACAGTGCTTTTATTAGGCATCCTGTGGCACAGGCAGCCTTTTCAAAGACCGTCTTTATAGAAGCTTTCCTGTTTATGCTCAGGGGTGGGAGGTCAGCACTCGCATCCCCATGCTGAATATGGTCAATCTGTCTGCATAGGAAGACTTTGCGTGTGAGTATATGTGTGAGCACCGGGTTGATAGGAGGGACTTGGAAGGCTTTTATTTTCATGACTGTCTTGTTTGGTTATTGTGGCTGTTTTGCCTTTGAGGTTTAGGTCAACAGGTAGGATAAAACAGACACTTATTTACATTTATTTTAAAAAACAACAAACAAAAAAACCCCTCAACAACAGACAGAATAATTTTTTATGAAAATGTGTTTGATCTGGTTGGAGGTGTCAGGGGGTGATCAAAGACACTTACCCGAGGACCCCTCTTGCCTAGCACGCCTGGCTTCCCTGGAGGTCCAGGCAGCCCCTACAGAAAGATTATTTGGTTAGTGTTGCAGTCTGATACACCATTTATACAGCACAATGACTAAGTATATTCATTTAGCATACACTGACAGAACCAGACTCTCTTCCAATGCATTTTCTCGGTGGATTCATCTACATCACAGAGGCTGCCATTCATCCACAGAGTGAAAAAAAAACACACACAAAGCGACACCTTTTCCCTCTGAAGTAATTCCATCTCAAGGTGTTGAGAGTTCACCCTTAGCCATCGAGAGGATTTGAGCCCTTGTGGCAGGAAATCGTAGAAACACTAGAAATAACAGGTCATTTCCTGCACCGCTCAATGCCCCTGTGTGTCTATATCAGGCCCGTGCTCATTTGTTTTCTTTTAATTGAAAAAGAGGGAGAAAAAGCAGAAATGAGGGAAAACAGTATTTTTGATCATTTTGGCAAAACAGGCCACAATGTGGGCTTCTGGTTGTTAAAGCATCTAGTAGTAAAGTGTTTATATAACACGTTTTACATATTTTGTCCTCAAAAAAATCCACAAATAGTCGAGTAGTAAAAAAGAAGCAGCATCTCGCTTTTTGATATTGACTCATTTTAGCTCTCAAAAAGAATTTAAGAAACTAGAGACTAATTCAAAAACAATTTAAATAAAGAAAACCACAACTCATTCTTTACACACACAGACATCATGTCTGATCCTCAGGGTTATTCTAATAATAGTCACTACCTGCATAAAGTGTGTCTGTCTATTCTCTGATTTATTTATTTATTTATTTATAACTGTGCTGGAACCATCTCCTCCTCCGCAATGACCTCCTAAGTAGAGACCACCCTTAATGTTGCAGGTGGTGTGCCCCATGGTGGCCTGAAGACCTGTCAACGTCAACATACACCACTGTCCGTCTTCACACTTACACCCCCTGCCTCGGCTTTCCTTTCTTAGCCTGGTTTGTTTATTTACTTCACTGTCCTTTCCTTTTTGCACCTGTCAATCTTACCTCATTTCTTTTCTCTAAGACAATTTGTTCAGGCTTCTGCATTTCAAATTCAGCAAAGGATGCTTTCAGTTATGCTGGCTGTGCTCGTCTGCATATATGAATCTTGCATTGCTGTGCACAGAGTTGTCCTTTGATACACGAAAAACTCTGTTTCTAAGTTTACAGCGATGAAAATCGTGCTTGGCGAGTTTGAAAAATGCATTTTTAAGGTTTCCTTTCTAAAAGCTTATATATAAAGTGCACTTTAACTGAGCACAGAAGTATGTTTCCATACAGTCAATTCAGATTCAAATTCAATCTCAAAAAAATGCAGTGGAGCAGATGTCAAAGGAAACCATTTTTCATGGTAGGAGTGCGGCGCCAAAGGTGCTTCAGAAGAGCAACTGCAGCATGTATATGTGCCTGAGCTGGATGTTTCTCCTGGCAGCTGGAGTTCTGTTTCTGTGCAACAGGAAGTCCAAATCACACTTCTGCTGTAACTGTTAAAGGCTCTTAAGGTGTGCAAGAAAAGTGTGCACATAAAATGTTGTGCTCTTGGGAAAAGAGTTGGCACAGTACACTAATGGCATGCGTAAAAAAAAAAAATTCAAGATCCATACTGAGAGGAAACCATAACTGGGTTCACTTGGGATCTCTGATGGTACTACACAGAGACAGAGAAGGAGGCACGTGTATGTGCAGGCATCCACATTTAAAATAAATAGGTCTTCCAGTCTCATAATATGTTACCCAGTCATTGAAGTCAGGCAAAATGCACATTTTTATGCACTTTTAAGATAAAGCCCAGAGCATTTCTATTGCTTTATTGTACTTCAGGGCCAGAACTCCACCACAACCTACCCTACATTTAGTGCAACTTAACCTACATTTAGCATAAGCCCCAGCACAGTATCAGCACTTGTGGATGTGCCAGACAGTCCTTTGGTAAATAATCTTCAAACTTCCCTTACTGATCCTTCTACAATTTATTTTCTTCGGTAAATGACTGCACTTCATATCAAGATTACAGGTCCTGGTTTCTAAATGCCAGCAACTTGACTCACCTTAATGACAGTAAAGCATCTACTGGACATCACTACAGAGGTAAATTAGCGAGCCCTAGACACACTGTATTCTGCAGTCTACAGCACCAAATGACAGGCTGCTGCAAAGAATAAGCAAGGCACACGTATCAAACGAGCAGGCCCTGCTTGCACTTTACACTAAGATGACTTAATCACAGGTACAAGTATGAACACACCCAAGAGACACTGACAGAGACATTGTGGTCTGATCATTCTGACCACATTTTGAGTTGGGAAACTGTGTAGACAGTTGTGTACACAAAGGTATTCTCTGCTTCGTGGAGACAAGCACATTTTCTGAGACGTGTTCTGATGCTGAAGGAGGGCCTCGCCTAACTTAACGCCTGTATTGGGAAGCTGAATGTTTGCTGACTGCTTTAACCTTTGACCTGGACCTGGCTTTGAAACGAGACCATGCAACCTCCAACAGAACTCTCTGAAAGAGGAATCTGGTGCTGAGGCGGCAAGGCGTCAAACGTGACATGTCACAGCCAGACTGGAAGGCTCTGTGCATGGAGTAAGGTGAAAAGAATTAGAGAAATATAGCAGGGCTTCAAACCTCTGTGGCAAAGGAGACTGTTCCATATTAACCTAAATATCTGTGTGGTCTTATTCTAACCCAAAAACACCAAAATCAAAACTGCACTGGTCTTTGTTACCAGTGACAAAGACCAAGGCAGACTGGGATGAGCTAAAAGAAAAGCTCCATTCACTTTTATTGCTTTACTAATCTAAACTTGCCACACACAGCTGCAGGCACAGAGATGAGACATAGTCTGTGCACTGCTTGCTCACCTTGATTTTGCAAAACACCAGTGCTGATATAGATTTTTTTTTCTTGTAGCATTTGCACACAACCAGTCTCACTAAACGGCTCAGGTTGACCAAAAGTTCTTACCTGCGATCCTATATCTCCTTTCTCTCCCTTAGCTTCTACCAGCATGGAGAACTGCGTAGGTGGCACCTCCCAGCTCTGGAAGCCATCAGTAGCAGGTGGTGTAACTGGGTTGTATGAAGGCTTAGTAGGTCTTGGGGTGACTGGAGCCTTGGTGGTCATTGGTTGCTTTGTTGGCTTAGGGGTTTTAGCAGCTGTAGGTTTGGGGGTGGCTGATTTTGAGCGGTTGATCTTTGATGTTGTTGGTTTAAAAGGAGCATCTTTTAGAGAATCTGGTTTGGGTTTGGACGGAGTGGCTTTCGATGATGTAACTTTAGACTTGGGAGGAGTTTTACTGGCTCTGGTGGGTTGGGGTTTCTTTGGGACTGCACCTTGGTCTAATAATGCAGGTTTAGGCTTTGTCTTGGAGGGTTTGGTGCTGGTACTGACTGGTATCGTAGGTTTCTTTGAATTGCTTGTTCCCGCACTTGCATTTTTTGGGTTGTTTTGAGGGGTGGGTCTTGACAGAGTGGGTTTAGAGAGTGTGGGTTTTGAGGGACTGGGTTTTATCAGACTGGGTTTTGATGGAGTGGGTTTAGAGGGACTGGGTTTTGGTGGACTGTGTTTTGATGAAATGGGTTTTGGTGGACTGTGTTTTGATGAAGTGGGTTTTGGGGGAGTGGGTTTTGATGAAGTGGATTTTGATGGAGTAGGTTTAGAGGGTTTCTGATTAAAAGCTTTAGGACTGGAGGGTCTTGCTGTTGATGGTTTCGTGGGTGGTGCTCCTGTCCTGAGTGGTGTTGTGACAGTGCTGGTTCTGGTCTTGAGAGGTGGTGAAACCAAACCAACTTGGTCTGTAACTGGTATCACAGTTCCCAACAGGGTCGTTGGGATGATGGTCCCTTGGTTCGGTTTTATCGTTTGGGTGGGGGCCACATATCTGACAGCTGAAGCTGCAGCTGCAGCGCTCCTGGCAAGGCTGAACCCTGTGGTTTTCCTGGCACTTACTGGGCTACCACGTTTAGGGGTAGCAACAGTAGCTGTGATGTTTCTTTCTCTCGGTACGATAGGCAGCAAAGGAGAAAGGTTAGGCCTGTACGTGTCAGCTTCCCTGCACTGTTTCTTAATGTACCTGCAATAGTTGTGAGCTGCCTGTGCAGAAGGGACCAGATCAAACTGGCAAATGGCTCCTTCAAAGTGTGCTGAAGTTTGCTGCTGGCTTGTCCTCCCCAGCAGCAGCGAGCCATGGAGCTCTGGAGCCAGCCCCTTTTCACTGTCCCACCCAAAGTCTGCATGAATACTCTGCCCTCCGCAGGAGGCATATAGAGTCACTCTTTGTCCATTAATTCCCAGACCCAGCTGGTGCCACTGGCCATCGTGGGGCTCATAGGGCAGTGCCACAGAGGTATTTGGTCCCGTGTGTAGGACCAGGTTTCCCGGTACAAGCTGTAGACCAAGAAGCAGCTTGTTGTGGTCTGAGAGCAGGGTGAAAAGGAAAGCGCTGTTGATACGGTGAGAGCGTACACTCAGGATCAGCGTGAGGTTAGGCCAGATGGCTGGAGGAAAGATTGATCGCAATGGAGCTTCAATATGCGCCCGCTGGTTGAGGATGATCCCCGATCTGAACGGAATGACTCCTGCCGGCAGACTGCGTGATGTCCTCTCTCCCTTAAGCCCCAACTTTTGGAGAATGTCCACATCTGTAGAGGAGGAAAAGGGCTGTGTTAGATAAGCAGTGTTTACAACATGCTTGTTTGTGATGTTTATGGTTATTATTATCTCATATTTTTGGTACCTGGTAATCATCAGGAACAAGATAAAATAAACAACATAGGAAACTTTAGAAATATAAATCAAACATCACGCAAGAACTACAAGAGAACACACTGAGATCTGGACTAGTTTTAAACTTTTACTGTAATTTGTGCCCAAACTGTAACATGTTTTAAATGATTGTGGAAAAATCATTTAAATCTCAATGAGACAATTTGAGTTCTTGCATAAGAATTTGGTGCAAAACATTTCACTTTTTCAAAGTTCTTTTTCACTAAAGACTCCTATGCTACGAGAGGCTTGCATCATGTCCATATTGGGGCAGTTCACAAAATACTGTAGCTTAAACACTGAAGGGTGAAGAGACAGGCAAAAAGAAAGAAAAATTCAAAACAATAATGAACTCAGCAGACTTTGAGCACATCTAAGTGCTTCTGTAGATGGTTTATAGCAACTTTAGGCCAAAATAAATTTATGTCCAGACAGGCAGGAGTATGCAGCAATCTTGTTTCTTATGTTGCTGAACAGCACAGAGGTCTACTTCAAATGTCAGTGGCGTTGCTAATTCACATTGCTCCAATATGTCTGGCTTTTGTGATGCCTTGAACAGCTTAAAGTGTCGCACATAGGAAAGAGTGTGTACACCACATTCTGTACTGCACTCACAGTGAAATATAATGTTGATCTTTGCCAGTAATCTAAAACCTTACTGAACCCTATAACACTAAAACTCATAGAGATTCATCTCAGCTTACTGTGATTAGAGTTTAAAAGCTCAAACGTTCAACAGGAATTATTAGAAATCCTTTGATAAGACAATCCAAATGTGTCGCAGTTAAACCAAAACACCTCTCCCAGTGTATGCCTATTATCCTAATTTTGTCTTTCCCCTGGACCCCATAAACCTCAAATGAAATTTTGGTTATATAGAGCAGAAAAGAATGGATATATGGTCATAAGAAATAGAATGCTAAACCAATTAAGCATTGCACTCACTGCAGGTGAGTCAAGGCTAAAGCATCCAGCCAGTACCAGGAATGTACAAGCAGACTAGAGGACCTAATCCTTTCTTAGTAGCCACCTGGCCAACGTACTTGAAAAGCAAAAGCGAGGTCACCGCATGCTTTGTAATGCTGACAAATATGTGTTTGTTGCAAATGTGTGTTTGAGGCACACATTTTATTCATCTGGTGGCAGAATTTTATTCATCTCTGTTCATATTAATGCATGCATGCTGTACTGTAAGCTAATTTTCACGTGCTGACAATGTTCGCTATACTGATAGACACGTTTCTTTGTGTCTCTTTGTTTTTAAGCCTTTAATTTGCGAGGGAATGAACTAAATGACATCAGCGTCATCATGTAACCTCTTTCCCATCTCGTCTCTGTCCTTCTCATCAGTATGTAGTCAGCGTGGACATTCAGAACATGGCCACAGAAACCACAAGTGAGTACAACATCTCTCAACTCGAGAGCTCGGAGCACAGTTTCCAACCTTTCAGCCAACTTTGACTCTCTGTTCAGAGTTTCAGTCTCAGTAGTCCCACAGCCCTCATTCTCTCCATGACCTGTGATCTCAGACCTAGGCCCCTCACCATTTTTATTGTCTGTGGGCTCACTCTGACCTGTGGTCACTGGGGCCTGTCTAATGGGGACATGTGTATAGAATCCATGGAAAAGCAGTGTTGATGAGATACCCGAAAAAGTGGGAAAGACAGCTGGGATGTGCTGCACTGGTAAACTATAGAGAGTGAGGACTTGAATGACATGCTTGTCTTTCTATAATACAAGGCTTGCTTTATTAAACTGTTGGGCCCCAGACTTTGAAAATACATATAATTGCAGGGAAAGTTTGAAGGAATATTTGAGCTGAGAGAAAAAGAGGTTTAGAAAACTTTGACATTAAACATATGCAAACTCAAAACAGAACCTTGAGTTAAACGACTCTTTCTCCGCTGATTGCTTTAAGTTCTTTATGGTCCTCATGTGCTATGTATAAGGCTGTAAGACTTCCCTTTAGTTCAAACCATTAGAGCTTTATAAAACAGGAATACTATTCACACTGTGCATGGTGTATATTGCTCTCTGTGTGGTCTCTGATGCATTAAAGGACAACAGGAACTTGGCAATGAGGCAGGCGGGTACATTACCTCTATCTGTTCTGTACATTGTCTCCTATTCTTCTATTCTACTGTTACAGAGGCATAAATTAACAGCACAGTGTCAGATATAAAGTATACTGTAAGTGTCTGAGCAGATGCATGTTTAACACATGGCCAGAGTTTATAGTCTTGCAATGTGCCAATTCAGTCAAACAGGATAGAGTGAAAGTCCAAGGCTCTTTTCTCTGATCGTATCCCTTGTAGAGGATGAAGTCACTGATTTATACTGAAATAATCCCTTTCTGGCCGGTATGAGCTAGTTTACAATAGTTTATGATATTTCCTCATCATCCCCAATCACCAACAAAGCAATATATTGCCTGAATTCCCTGAATATCATATTTGAAATCGTCACCTATTAGACTACTGAATATGTTTAAAACGTAAAACTAAGTCTTCGTCTTATGATCAATGCTTAGATAAGGGACAGAACATGGTAAAACATGGTTTATCTGGAATTTTCCTGTTTTTCCTCAACCTTCTGGCAATTTACCTTTATTTGAATGTTTCAGGAGAGACACACAGACAAGGATGGAGAGCTGAATGGGGAGTCATATGATTTGGAAACTCAAGAATGAAAGTGAGGGATGACGTGCAAATGCGGATGTTGTTCACCATAATCATTACCTGGCTGTTCCCCTTTTACATTTAAAATTTGTTCCACTGCAGAAAAAAATGCTAAATTTTTTCCTAATAAAATCATATCAGTGTTCAATATACAACTTAATCCTTGACTCTGGCCTCCAAAAGAAGTCTTAGGCTGCACTGAGGTATCCGTGTGCCAGGGGACAGTGAGTTGCTCACAGGCTGATCAGCAAGAACGTATTGCTGAACATTCCTCCTTTTATTGTTCATCCTTTCACAGTTCATTGCATTTCACAGTTCAATACAGAGACTCTTTACTGAATAAAAAGGCTAATTAGTGGCTGAAACGGAGCCTAAAAACTAAACTCAGCTTTCAAAAAGGAGCCAAACATGTCCAACTAACTTTATTAGGTCTGACTACTAAATTTTACACCTCTGGTGAATTATCGCCACCAAGACTTGTTATGTTACATTAATTGTTAACACCGGACACTTTAAAGAACAGGTGTCAGCTTTTCAAAGGCTTATTTGCAGAGCTGTGACTGTGGAAGAGCCTTGATGTAATGAACTGAAATGACATTTGGTTTTGTTGACCATCAGTTTTCAGTCACTGCTTTGTCGGGCCTACTGAAGTCTGTGTGCTGTCAGCCTCAATCATAATGACTAGAGCAGGGGGGCAGTTCACTGGACTGTATCAATAACTCTTCATCAGAGGAAACTTCCAAATGGTACCAAAAGAAGATGAAACAGAAATACACTTGACGTTTTCAAATAAATCTGCAATAACTGATTTTTAAGGCTACTTGGATGCAAAATTGTGAATGTAACACTGACTTAACATCTCGGTTAAAGGCAAGCCTGTTAGCAATCAGCTGAAAATGTTTCAACATCCTGCATTTATGGAGAAACATTACTGGATAATGACTCTGCCTTTATCTGTCCTTATGCAGTCTTTTTGATCAATACCAGTGGCTTAGATAGCTGCTAAATGCTTGACTGTATTGACCAGCAAGCCTGTAACTGTTCAGTCTGCTGTTTGCTGCAGAGAAGGATGTCTACGGTAGATGAAACATGTCTGCAAAAGAGCTGAGCACAATAATAAGGCGCATCTCGCTAAATGCTTTGTAAACAGGTGCTATATGATTAAAGTATGAATAAAACTGAATTAACTTAACTGTATAAAATGTTCTGCAAAGTGGAGGCAAGCTCCTGGTTTAGGCATCTCTGAATTCTAGTACACGTTTCACATCGTCAAACTTTTCCCTTTTGCCCTTGTGAAGAATATTAGCCTTTACAAATGCTTTGCTAACTGGGGTCTTCAGCAGTGCAGCTGTCCAGACAAAATTTTGACTTTAACCTCTGACTGACATGAGATTTTACTTTTCTTTTTTTTTTTATTAATGGTCAACATTGGATTGTTGAATGGTTGAGCTGATCACTCCCTAGATCCTTGGACTTAGCTTACTCAACACCTGTTGTTATGGCAACGGCTGGCCCAATTCTCTTAGCAAAGTGTTTATGTGCTTGGGCCTTGACCAAAAAGGCAAAGAATAACTGCAAAACCTCACCAGTGTTCCTTACAGTCTTACAGAGTTGGGGTTTTTTTCAGCACAAACAAAAGAGGTCAGAAAGTGCAGTACGTGGAGGTGAGTATGGAAAGCTTACCTTCAGAGGGTACTTGTGTAAGTCCCAGGTAACAAGTACAATATAAAATGGTACAGAGCAATAGGGCTCTCCTGGAAGAAGAGAAGAGAAGGATGTCAGAGAGAGGCAACAATCACGTGGTATTGGACAGACTATTTAACTCTTTTTCTCATAGTTATTCCTCACTAACTGTATCCATACTATGATCAATCAATCAAATGTGATTGCTGGCTAAGGCAGAGATGTTGATCATATTGGCACCATGAACTGAGTCATAAATAAAGCCAGAAACTTCTTCTTCTTTTTTTTTTTTTTTACCATTAACATTAAAGATATAATTCTCTCTCCATTCATTTAGATAGAGCCTTGGCCTCATTAACCCCAAATAACTACCTAGAGGTGTTGCCAAGGTAACTGCAGAGGCTCAAATTGCTTCTAGAGGTAGTCCGTTCCTACGTTTAGGTCCCTGATGGACAAACAGTCTAACAAGTCACAACATGAGAATGCATGTTCCAGCATATAATAAATCCACAAATCTCAATTTACAGATACATTGGACACCTGTCTCAACCCTGACAAAAAAGTAGTATTAATAAATGTAATTATTTGCATTTAACCATAGGAGGCATGCCTTAACATATTGTTCAATAGTGACACAACTGTTTACAGTAGGAGGGCACAAGCAGGAGTCTGCTAAAGCACTTAGATCTCAGCGAGCCTCTATCTCTCTGAAACACAAGAACACACACACGTTGTGGTTTTGGAGACAAAAATACTGTAGTAGACTCCCAAAACCAACAAAATGTGCATGCATGTGCGCTCGTACATACACACATGTGCAGAAAAAACAAAAACAAAATGTCTCTCAGCACCCTCACCGCATCCAGGTGTGCAGCATAGCTTAAAGAAACTGACTGGCAAGTGGACTGAGATCCCAGTAGGGGTCCGAGATCTGGTGACAGGCTGGGGGAACCACTGTTTACCGCTGGAGGTCATCCAGGCACACATGGTCACACACAGACACACACACTGGAGGAGGAAATGTGTATAACAGCTGTTGCTGGTGGGCCACAGTAGGCAAACAGGGCTCCAACTACATAAATGTGGGAAAGACGGTGACTGTTGCATAAGCTGAGCGATTTACATTATCCCAGACAAGGACGTGTGTCTGCCTCTCTTCAGAAACAATTCTACAGCTTCAACATTAACCAGTGTGTGTGTGTGTGTGTGTGTGTGTGTGTGTGTGTGTGTGTGTGTGTGTGTGTGTGTGTATCTGAATGCACGTGTGCAACAGTGTGCTCACATCCATGTTTGTGGTGTCTGTGTCTCCAACCCTTCCATCCTCTAGTTGCTAATAAAGCATCATCACACTCATCCACACACACAGCTGGCTGTGGTTAGTCGGGATGTGTTTGTGTTTGTGTGTCACTGTGTGTGTATGTGTGTGGAGTTGTGTGACTCAGTGTCTTATCAGCGGAGGGAGAGATCCGCTTTCTGAAAATGAGTCATGAATGCTGAGATTTTTACTGCAGCCCTGACAACTTTTATTCTACTCCTCGGGCTGTTTACATCTGTGGAAACTGGACCGGGTTTCCTAGGAAACAGCACCATTTTCTTTGGCTTTTCACATTAAAAGTTCTCAGTAGCTTGTTTAGATTTTCATTAGGAGAGGGGGCTTTTGAAAGGCATCTGACAGGTCAGGATTTTCTCCTGTGTGGAACATTTGAAGGTGGCTGTGCTGAAGGGGGATTTGTATGCTGACATCTGTACGCTGACCCTGTCTGGTGTGGTTTTCATACTGCAACAGCGAGCTATGACATGACTCGCTGAGGGGATTCTTCCCTAAGCTGAGTGGACAAAATACAGCATGGATGAGCAATCCCTCCTCCTAAGTCATCCACTGCATTAGGCAGCCTAACACACATACTGTGCGTTAGGCTGCCTAATGATACACTGAAGTCCCAGCACAGAATGGGGAAAAAAAACGCCATGCACTGCTGATAACATCTTTATCTCTAGATTAAGAAGTGATTAGCCCACAAATCTGCCATTTTAAGAAAAATAGTGGTAAGAGATCAACAACCAATTTAACAGAGTGATAAACTGTTGGAAGGAGTGAGACAGTGAGTGAATAGAAACTGTTGCAATCTTCCCCAGAAACATATACACAGAAGCACCAACCTGTCTGCAGTTATAGAGGGAAAAAAGAAAAAGAAAAACAAAGAAAGGCCAAAAAAGTGTAGTTTCCATTTCTATTTACAATTTTGGCCTTCTTATTGATTCTCTTGAAGGATTTCCCAAAGGTGATCCTTCCCCCTGACCACAAACTCACATTCACACACAGTGGAAAATTCCTGTGGATGAGCTGACACTAACAAGGGCTGATGATGATGATGAGGGTTTAAGAGTGTCAATCCACTTTTCTCCCTGCAGTCATCTAATGGCTCACTTCACACAGTTTTTCAAACAATCCACACCTTGTTCTACAGAGTACTCAAGTACTCATGGATTTTGGAAGGGACTGCAGTTAATCAATCCTTTGGTCAATGAGTCATTAATTAATCAATTTAAAACTTCATCTTTTCAGTTTGATTTCAAGGATAAAAATCATGCATTGCTGAGGATTGATTGCGTGTGAAAACTACAGAGCGGGACACGAAGGGAGACACCAAGTGGACACACAGAGAATGAAACTCTCTGCACACATCGCCGACAGACAGACTCGACTTCATCACAGTCCATAATAATGCAGTCGTAGCGCCGTGGAGTCGTGACTAACACAGTGAAGAGGCAAAGCTTTTGAAAGCCGTGTTTCTTTACGCGCGACAGGTAGGTGTGATAAACCGACACAACCTGCGCCAATTTGTTTTAATGAAAAACGAGCAGACGATGGGTCAACTGTCCGGACTTTCCTACTCCCTAAATGACTGTACGGCTGCTATCTCGCCAGCAATCTGTCAAATAAACCAGCTGTTCAGTACTCAATGAGGTTAGAATCGCGCCTGCGTGCACAACTGAATGCAAAAAAAGAAATGGATCAATGGATGACATCTGAGCTCAGCAACATTAGGCTGCAGCATGAACTTCACCAAAAAGTCAACAGTGTAGTACAGACGGCTTTGCACTGCTCCCATGTGTACTTACTGTCTGTGGAGACCTATGCTGTAAACACGTCCATAAAACATCTGCAATTTATATCACATTCTAGTAAAGCTCATATCGGTTCCAGATGTTTGATTAAATACTTTAAGGCTGTCGCAGAAACGTATGCGTTCGTTTAGGCTTGTTTGTTTGGGGAAAACGTTTTTTAACCATTAAAAAAGTATCCCTTTATTTAGCCTTCGTAAAAGTGCCATGTGGGGAACGCGTAAACGGAAAAACATGAAAAGCATGCCTACAAAATCTACCAAACAGCTTAGTGGATGCTAATGGACCTCTCGTCAAAGGAGCTTGCAAAGAAAAGCGTCTGGACTTCTTTAAGTTACTTGAAGACGTTTCACCTCTCATCCGAGAAGCTTCTTCAGTTCTAAGGTCACAATGGTGGGGACTCCACTACTAAGTTCTGTGTTAGAACTTCAGTTCTAAGGTAGAACTGACCTTAGAACTGAAGGATGAGAGGTGAGAGGTGAAACGTCTTCAAGTAACTTAAAGGATGAGAGGTGAGAGGTGAAACGTCTTCAAGTAACTTAAAGAAGTCCAGACGCTTTTCTTTGCAAGCGCCTTTGACTACAATGACCTGGATGACTGAGAACCTTCACAGACAGATGGACCTCTCATGAAACTTTATGGGTAAGAATGATTCCCTAATTCGCTTGCTTTGTCAGATGAGTCACTTCAGTGAACACTTCCAGTAATGTCAACGAACTGCCTGCAGATATTAAACACGACCTACGCAAACTGCGTCCGAATGAACCGGCTTTTTCACGTAAGAACCGATAAAGGGGAGGTAAAAATATCTGCACGAATGGAGTTGTTTGGTCTTCCATGCAAATAACAAATTACACCCATGGTCCAAACAGACCCGATTCAGAGACTCAGCATTCCCCATGTGGACATAATTTCTTCACTGTGAGCTGGACAACAGCCAGCCGGCACATTATCAGGTACGCACATGGAGGCATCCAGGTCTTTAAACTGTTTTTCGGTACACATCATGTTTTGAATATTCCCGTTCACATAACACAAAAAAAATCGTTAGAATCAAACAAAACAGTGATAACAAATGTCACTTACTTTGTGTCTAGATGAGAGGTTCTGCAATCTCTCCTTCGGGTGCCTAAATTCATTTGTATTCATTTGTCCTGGCAGTCAAAAACCTGATCCTTTAATCACAGTGTGACTCCTTTGCAAGGGGGGCAAAAAAAGACACCGGTCGCCGCTTTACGCATTTGACAAGCTTGAGGTGAAGTTCCAGAGGAAAAAACTCATGTTGAATTGCCTGTCAAGTCCAGTATAAATTCCTCCTGACAGGCTGCTTTGACAGAGAGTTTTCCTGTGCGGTTGTCTGTCGATATTCCCTTGTGTTTCATTCATTTATGCCGATCCGGTTTGGACGGACGCGCGGCCAGAGAGAGAGAGAGAGAGGGAGAGCGAAAGCTGGGTTCTTTTGAAAGGGGGTTACGGAGTCAGGAGCGTTGGACTCATCCCTTTCCTTTTTAAATAGGCTTTCTGTGGGTAAAGCGATGGCAAATGCACCGCACGGCCAGGTGTCAAGTTACAAGCCCAGCGGTTCCATCGAGCAACTACACGCCTTCTCAGGGGGTGGCCACAAGGATCTTACCCCAAATCCAAAGCACCGGCTAACCATATGAATGAAGCACGGTGACACGATGGGAAGGACTTCACTAGAAAGTGCCAGAAAGGAGCGCCTACAGCTACAGCTTAAATATAATAATAATAATAATAATAATAATAATAATAATAATAATAATAATAATTATTATTATTATTATTATTATTATTTCCAACAATGGCTACTACTACTGAAGCTACTTAGTTTTAATATTACTCTTATTACTCTTTCTGGGTCGCAAAATAAACTTTTAACATATTTTCAGGCGAGAATGTAGCTGTGTAAACTTCAAATATCTGCAGCAAACTCCCGGCACATCGTTTTCAAACCCCCGCGGTCTTTCGCTATTCAGGTTAAACATGATATAAACGTCACTTAAATAACTTAAACATGTTATTGTTTGGCCTTTTTCGGTGTTTTATTTGTTCGTGAGTAAATAGGTTTGGCTGAGATTAAAGTTATTCGATTAGATTAAATACAACTTTATTAATCCCTCGGGAGGGTTCCTCTGGGGTTTTCACACAGCTGAATAAAACTGATTAAACAGAAGTGTGAGATGGTCGAAAATTTACGCCAGCGTCCGGTTATATTTTAGATAGCAAGGAGCAGACGGCAGAGTTTCACTCCACCGACAGCGCTCATGACGTAATTCTGACCGTCCAATTTCACAGAAGCTCATTTCCGGTCTACCCGGTTTCGGGCCCACTTACACCGCGAAGGCCGGGTCCTCAGGTGGACGCAGCATCTGAATTTGGACACCTCCGTCCTGTTTCCGGCCGGACAATAATAACGGTGACATTTAGCTTATTTTATACGATAAATAAGCATTGTAAAATTCAAGTTTTTTGTATATATATATATGTATATGTATACCCTGAATGTCTCCCTAATTCTGAGGTCTCGAGGTTGGCAAGTATGCCATCACGTTGCCCTGCAATATATGGAAAAATTGATATGGCCAAGCTTTGGATTTTCCCAAGAAAGGTGGGAACGATAAATACGAGCTCTATGACTGTAAACTTGGCAAGTGTGTCATAACTCCCCAAGGAGTAAAAACTGGGAAAATGTAAGGGGAGGTTTGGGAAGAGCTATGATTAATAACTGAGCAATAACCAGAAGATAATATTTAAAATGTAGATAATAGTCACGGGCTGGAAAGATGTCTTTGTCTTCATTCAGTTCACTTATTCAGTAAAATTGGGCCAGTTTGCAGAGATAAGACAGCTGTTTTTACACTGGTTTTGGCCATGATGTTAGAGACATGTTAATGGAGAAGCACCTGGATGAACACCCATTACCTTAACAGGGGTCACGGCCTGATCGGGGTAAGGCCGGCCAAGACCACCCCACAGGGACCGTGAGCCAGTAATTACCACCCACCACCTGTTTGAGGTGTTTCATTAACACGTACATGAACATGTGACATGATATTTTAAGTTCCTTTCAAAACTGTTCAAAAGCAAATGAGTCCAAGAAACACACTGCCTTCAGCAGAAGGTGCTGCCATTGAAAACAGTCTGTGGATTATCCTTAGAGATAATCCATGTCCAATTTATAGGCGCTGAGGCAAAAATACAAAGGAATTCTCACAAATATGTCCAAAGATATCTGCATGGATACCATAACTCTGCTGAGCAACAAAAAATGTTTTTGTTCTATTGTTTTGCTATTTGGGTGCATTTGTTTATTTCTGAGAAACACTACAGTACTTGGACCTCATCCCATCATATAAATTCATTCTCCAAATAATATTTTTTTAGCAGTCGTGTTTTGCTTTTAATTAAATCAATTTAAAGGGAATATTTGGATAATTTCTGATCTTATCACTAAAATACCAACTTTAATTTCTAAAATCAGAATGAATGAATCCAAACACTTACTCAGATGAATGCTCCACAGAGCCAAGTTGGAGGATAAACAATTAGCTGATGAGGCTAAAGATGTCAGTGACTTTGAACCATTAGTGGCTGACTGACCAGTTAAAAAGGTCACCTTAAATGACACTCTGTTAGGCTGAAGCTGACTGCTTGTGTGTAAAGCACATGGTGATCTCCCCTCATTTTAGCCATAAGCTGTTGGTCAGCTAGCCTCAGGGGTGGGTGCTAATGGATGCAAGTCCTTAAAATCCTCTTTGCAGTCCCTTTTACACACACCATGCCTTGTGTTTCAGAACTGGGTGCCACCCGACCCTCCCATGTACTTCCAATGAGCCACAGCGACGCTGCCCCCTTCTTCCAAATTACAAACTCTGTACTTGCTAGCGCGCTCGCTGCCACCCCTTAAAGCTGCTTAATTATGGTCATTGGCACCACGTCTGAAAGCTCCCTTTATCCCCCCCCACGCTCCAGAAATAGGTCTTGCTGAAGCACACAAGCAGCCCAGATCAAACACTCCCCATAGGGAAGGGGTCATTACTGGTACGCAGGGCGGACACAGCCCAATGGGTGCCGGGCCACGCCTTGAGCCCAAATTGCAGCCTGGGCCTAGTGAGGACACAAGACTGCTCTTTGATGCACGGCAAGGGAAACAGCAGCACAGCCTATTTGGATATCAGTGTTTACAGTGAGCTATACTGTAAATACACACAAAAAGCCAATACAGCAGGCTAAAAGCTAAGAAAATTAGGCGCTAGGTTTAGTTGGGTGTCCACATGTTTTTTGTGATTTATATTTATCTGAGAGCTCTTGCTGTTTTACATAAGCAGCGTGTGTAGAATGGCTTCCAGGTGACCGAACACTTATGTAATGAAAATATGTCAGATGACACATGAAAAGCTCTTGAACTTTAATTTCATTTGTCACAATGCATTAGCAAATTCAAGGAATTAAAAGGATATGGGTAAGATGCTAGCTAAATAGCTCAACGGTAATGTTTTTGGAGCATTAAAATAACCTGTTGTCACCAAACGAATAATTAAACTGCAAAGACAGCAACCTCAGTGTAGGTGTGTTTTCATGGCGGGCAGTGGCAGAGGTTATGGAGTTGGTGGCGTTTACCAGACAGTGCTGTCTCGCTCAGTTCCCCTGCACACAAGAAGACTGTTCATAAAAGGAATGTGTGAGTGTATGTATGAGTATGCGAATGCTTGTGTGTGTGGAGTGTCTCTGTGGTTTGTGTTTTTCCTTTACAGGTGGTTCTATCCACTTGTTTGTGTTCCTGGTTCTGTCTCCTTCCTGTGTAGGGATGGTTTGGTGATGCACTGGGAGGTGACAAGCAGTCAAACAAGCTCCTCTCTGCAATGATTTTCTGCCCCCCTCTCAGTCCCATTTTGGCTCCTTTATATTTCTCGTCACATTTCTCTTTGTCTTTGTTACAGTCGACCCACGCTAACACATCTATCTTCTTCTCTTTTGTCTCCTGAATCCCCTCCCTGCCTCCTTCGCTCTCCTCCATCCGTGTCTCTGTTCTCTTTCTCTCTCTCTGTCCCTGTCAGTCCTTCACCACAAGCATTTCCAGTGTTGGCACACCAGTGTTGACAGCCACCCTGAAAACAGTGCCACAACCATAATGAGCATGTTGAGCTCTCATAATAACACCAGAATAACCTGCTGGGGGAGACAAGCTCTTTAGGGGGCAGGCTCTCAGGCTTGGCTAGGCTGGAGTGTCAACACCACATAGATCTGCACTTGTTGAAGTGTGAAAGATGAAGGAAGTTTCCACACTATGTGCTGTTTTCAGACCGATTTCTGCAGTGTCTGCAATTTTCTTACTGTATTTTATGTTTAGGTTTAGACCTCTCTTAAGCTGATGCACATTTAATCTTACACAATGCCTTTGACACTGCCCTCCCTGTTTGGGGGCGGGGGAATATTTGCAACTTCATCACTCCAGACCTAAGGTTCACGATCACGCAACATCTGAACAGAAAGCAGGACAACTGTAAAGTCAAATATGACTCCAAAAACGTAAACATTTTGTAAAACATTTCATCAAAAGGTAAAGGCCATCTTTATGTCATGTTGTGGTTTCTAGGGGTGCAACGATACTCGTATCGATATCGAACCGTTCGATACAGTGCTTTCGGTTCGGTACGCATATGTATCGAACGATACAACATTTTTAATTTATTTTATCAACTTTCCTTCTGACGATGCTATCTGTGTTGAGCGCTCAGTGGATCTGCGCTCGACAGTGCAGCCTAGGCGGAGTAGTCGAACACAGATTCACTGAGCGCAGGGCAAGCTAGCGAGACAGAAGCTAGGCTAGTTGCAACATGGCAAATTGAACCTCCCCCACCCTCATTCAGATCTGGCGTTTGGAACTATTTTGGTTTTCATGTGATGTATGACCCTGAAGGTAAGCGCATCATGGACAAAAGTAAAACAGTATGTTGGATGTGCCAGCAATGCTCAATTGGTGGGAACTAGTGTGTTAGCGCAGTTAGCTCGTTAATGTGTTGACGTCTTCCAGCCCCACTCATGAGGCGATCCGCGGTAGCTCGTTAACGGAGATTTGCCGTGTTGCACAGACTATAAGGAAAAAAGAAAGTGCAGCTTTATGGTTTCATGGACAAAAGAATTTCTGTGGCTGCAATATGACGAGCTAAATAACCAGGGCTGCACATAAGTGGTCCGCAGGTGCGCATTCGCTGTCAAAATAAAAACCCGCACAAGATAAGAAGTTGCAACGCGTGTTTGCGTACATAAGATTTTCAGGAGGAGGACGGACATTTGTTTAGAACTTTTAAAGATGTCGAAGAAGCTCCTTTAAGCAATTACTGTGATGTTCCTCCACCTCCAAAGAAATGTCAGAAGGAGTCCGAACCACAAAAGAAGCACGTATTCTCGGAAAAGTGGTTGCAGGAGGTGAGCTGGCTTCAAACAAATGATGAACGCACAGAGATGTGGTGCAGAATGTGCCGTGAAAATTTAATAAATGACAAATTAATAAAAAGGTATGAACATTTTTTTTGTATCGAAAAAATATCGAACCGTGACACCAAAGTATCGAACCGAACCGAACCGTGAATTTTGTGTATCGTTGCACCCCTAGTGGTTTCATATGTGAAATGCCAATTTCACATTATAACTGGAAATCTTTAATCTTTAATAACTGATAACTTTGGGGCAGGAGAAACAACCTATAATGATCTTTTAAAGTACCACAGTGTAGGTTTTACAGTGTGGTGGTTGAGATTGAAAGCATCTTAATATTTCTTTCTAGAAAGGCCCTCTCTAGAGCTTACTTTGTCCATTATGGTCTTGTGGCTCTGGATAAGTGACCAAAAGAACAAAATTGCAGGTATAAGTGGTGTGGCATCAGGTCTCTACCTGAGAGATAGGGACAGGAGTTTGGTGATTGGCGAAGAACTCTGAATAGATCTGCTACGCTCCCACACTGAAAGACGCAGTTGAGGTGGTCTGAACATCTAATTAAGATTGCTCCTGTGTGCTTCCTAGATAAAGGGATTCAGGCATGTTTTATCGAAAGGAGACCCTGAGGCAGACACAGGACACACTGTCATGTAATCACAGCTGTCATGGGAACAGCTCGGGGTCCCTCCTGAAAAACTTGGAGAGAGTTACTGTGGAGAAGGAGGTGTGGGCATCTCTACTTAGACTGCTGCCCCTAGAATATGGACTTGGATAACTGGCAGAAAATAGATGGATGGCTGGATGGATGATGTCCAGTTCTGTGGAAGAGGACCTTCTCCTTTAAAATCAAGTGCTTGTTTTATGATATGTACTTACTTGTGGCAACAAAGTCTACTACACGTGTTTCTCTTTAAACTACCTGTTCCTTTGAAAGATGTGAAGCTTTTTAATTGTCAAATTCTCCACTCAAGTGACAGCCGGTGTTACTGAAAAATGAAGACAGAGTGCAAATCCCAAAGCTCCTCAAAGTGCCACTTGAGGCTGTCTCCAAAAGCAAGCCCATTCCCATAGCAAAAAATCTTCTCAACAGAAATAAACACGTTTTCAGCCTGGTACAAAAACATTTCAGATCTCCCTAGCTAATAGCTATTAGTAATAAATTAGCTCACCCCACCCTCTAATTCGAATATGGTCAACCTTGGCTCCAAAAAAGACCTCTATATGCAATCTATGGCGCCACTATGATCACCAGCAAGCCCACCTGTCTGTGTTCACGTTTACTTTATGCAGGTAGGGCACAGTGAATGTTCAACTGTTGTGATAGTACAAAACAGTCCAGTTGTGGGACAGACAGGTAAACAACATGCTGAAAACGTAACACTTTAAGTGAACATTTTCAGTTTTTGAATTGTCTTTATTATATTTTTGCCTTAAAAATGTACTTTGTACACTTCAAAGAAAGTGGCCCGTCTTCATGTCTAGCAATTCCCCGTGTATGCTTTTATGAAAAACTCTAAAACAGAAAATGCTTGCTAACCTGTAAAAGTAATTTGGAAATGGGGCAATAGGATTGGCAGCAAAGCTTTTTCCTGTTTTCATTCTTAACACAGTTTTTGGAGCAAGTACAAATAACTTAGTCCACACCTGGGTATAAGCATAGAAAATATACTGTACCCACTGTAAGTATGCGCACAGGTATGCAGGGTTTTAGATATGTGTTTGGCTCAATTGGGCACTGTGAAATTCCACATTTCAAGCTCCTCCCTTCATAAACAGCAGACCCTGACAGCATGTAGAGTTGGACAAGCTCTTATCTTAAATTCAAAGCAAGTTCTTATTCAATTCTCTCAATAATGAAATCCCACCTCAGTGTGCAGTTCATCTCCTGATTAAATCCAGCTTCAATGTCCAATTCAGTACTTATCATCTGTAAAACAGGACCATAATTCATTCTTATTCTGGACACAAGGCTCTGTATTGAGTTTGGATTGGGCCACCAGAGACCAGGGTAGCCTAAGTAGAAACAGCAGGACCTAGTGAAACCTGCTCTCCCTGGCATAAAATCAGTGTCCAGATTCCAGTGATGCCTTCTGTAAAAGGACTTCATTATGCTCGCAGAATATGGACTAGACAAATATTTGGCTTGGTCATTATGATGCGGACTTCTCTCCCCCCATGGATTTGTGTCCTACACCAGGCTCAGTGTTTCTGCATCCCAGAGATGGCTCCCCTCCACCCCCCATCATCCTTGCTGTCTCCTTCCTGAAACATTTCCAATAAAAAGGTGTAAAGGTTAGCTATTAAAGTTAAAAACAAAGTAACAGGAACAGAAGGATATTAATGCAAAGCAAGGTGGTAAATTTTTAATTTAAATGAATATACTACACAGTATGTTTTTGATAGTCAAGGTAGACCAGTAGTAGTCGCTGGGGGCTCAGATTTTGGTTTGGGGGTAATTCTTCTGTCGCCATCACTCTAACATATTTCAAAAGTGGGCAGGAAGTATTGCTCCCTCAGACCCCCAGATCCCTCTGAACAGATGGTCTTTCACTTTTTCAGCTACTGCTCCACGACTCTCCTCACTCACTCCCACCTTCCTTTCCATATACAAACACACACACACGCACACAGAGTGATATTTTTATTACTTCATGTGACATTATACTCAAAAACACCCCCTCATATTGACATGTCCAAACCTTAAACCAGGTCTTTACCTTCAAATTTTCATCATGAGGAGTTGCTTGCTGCTGTCAATCCCCACAATGTGGCTGCATAACAGATTCATGTCTCTAAACCATAAGCATGGCAAGTGTGCACATACATATTACTATCTCAGATTATTCAGATGAGCCAAGCCTCAAGAGAAGGAGACTGAGTGTATACATTTTCCTCATGTAGCCTGGTACAGTCATTATAGTAGTTTTTAGGGAACAAGCTAATATTTACTTTTTTGTGAGACTTACAGAGACAAACTTAATTAATTATTTGATCTTCTGCTCAATTTGCAAGTTTGGTCAGTTACAAAGAGCTGAACAGTCTCTAATTAGGCAAAACAGGAAGAGCTTTTGAATGATCTAAAGACACTTAGGACCAGAGTCACAAAGGACACCACTGGTTATGCACTACCAATAGATTGAAATCTAGCACCGCCCTCAAGGTACCCCTGCTCAAGAAGGCACATGTACAGGCTCATCTTAAGTTCACCAGTAAAGATCTAAATCAGTCAGAGAAGGTTTGGGAGAAGGTGTGCTGAGCTGAAACCAAAATCGCAGTCTTTAACATCAGCTCACCTTGCCGTGTTTGGAGGAAGAGAAATGGTGAATGTGACCCAACACAATCCCCACAAGCATGGAGGTGGAAACATTATGCTTGGGGATGTTTTTCTGCTAAGGGTACAGGATGACTCACAGTTGAGGGGCCAATGGATCGTAAAATCTTGGGCAAGAACCTACTTCCCTCAGGCAGAAGACTGAAGATGGGTAGTCGATGGGTCTCCCAGCATGATAAGGACCCAAAACAAATCACCAAGGCAACAAAAGAGTGGCTAAAGAAGAAGCTCATGGAGTGGCCTAGCCAGTGTCCAACCCCAATCCTAGTGTGGAGAGAGCTGTTGCTTTGAGTTGCTGTCATGCAGACTGATTTGAAACTGTTTTGAGTGGATTAACAAGCCAAGTATAACATGTAAACTATGATAACATGATGATGTGGTAATTTGATAACTGTTCCCAGTTTTTACTAGCTAATTAAATTCTTAGAGCATTAAAGAACTAGTAGAGTCCAGTAAAAGTCCCTCACACTTTTCTAATAGACAACATTTTTACTAGGAAGCAATTTGGTGTTTCCCAAAATGTTAAACTGCTGCACTAACAGATGGAGACCACTAGAGCATTTGATAAAAGTTCAGTAGGACTGAGCACAATGATTGAAGACTGTGTGTGACACAAGGACGTACACGTTTCTGCGCAGCTGCATTGTACATGAAACTTTGTGTGTTTTTGTGCATGTGTATGTTAACCTTCAAACTCTTCTGTTAAGCCAAACTTTCAGAGGCCAGTGACTGTGCCTGGGAATCTCTTTCAGATGGTCCTGATAGCTGGATATTATCTGACTCACTGTGGCTGCAATGGGTTCAGGAAATTGGAGAATTTTTCCTATAGACATGAGTAACGGAGCCATATGACCCTGTGTCCTGTCCACACCAGTGAGGTGACTTCCTCTTCCGGACCGTGACACAAGCCATTACCATTAGCGTGGCCAAACCGAATACTCCTTCTTATTAAAAAGTCCCTAACTTGGAGCGCAGTGTCCTTACACAGCAATATGGGGCTTACTGTACCCCTCTTAGCCTGAAGCACTGGGCTTTCCATTAATGACATCTCTAAGATAACTCAAGACTTACAGATAAGAAGACTGTTTTTTTTTCTTTCAAAATTTGCTATTCAGACATTTGAATTAGGTTTCCTGTAGCAGAACAAGCCCTTAGGTAAGCGGTCTTCATTGGCTCCAATTAAATGCATTTATTTCTAAATCTATCTGCTTCATCATTTTTTGATAAACCTTCACTTATCAAAAATCCCCAGGGAAAGTAAAAGACCAAACTAATTTAGGATTTATTCATCAAAAACCACTATGGCATACAGAGGTCAAGAAGATTTACACGCTTCAGAGGTGTCACAGGTGTGGAAAAGGTCCATTTGGACAAATGGACCTGGACTCTGCTTAGTCACGTCCTGTGGAGGGTACAGGTCAAGACCTGTGTGGGATACTGGCAGAGTCCTCATTGTGCCGTCAATGTTAGCTCTACTATATCTGTGACCCCACCTCTACCTCGTGCCTCTCACATGTCACGGGAGAAAGCCAAGTTTGGAGAGGAGAGGGGAAAAGCTTTATCCTCTCTTTAAGTCCATCAAAACTTTCTCTGCAGAAAAGCCCTAAGGGTTATACAATAAACATTTCATTTCCTCTGGCGAGCAATGACAAGGCTTATATGATGTAAAAGAGTAGAGATAGCCACTAAAAAAATGCTTGTTATTCTGTGTTTCTTGGGCTTCATTTTATTCTGGTATTTCAAGGTCTTTGTATGAGTAGTTCTTATTGGGGAAGGATTGAACTGCTTTATTTTAAACAAAGAATATAAAGGAAGACATGTTTTATTCAGCAAGGCGCATGTCAGTTCATGATAATTTCTTCTTAGCTACTTTCACACATGTATGGGATTTTGTTGCTTTTTCTCACACAGCAGAAGATCCTGATTCTGTCAGTTGTCATCACTGGGAATATTTTGTTTGGTTTAAGTGAAGTTGCTGCCTGGATAGAGTGTGCAGGAGGTACCACACAGGATGCTCACCCTATTACCTCTGTTCTTACATCAGCCCATTACACAGAGTTTGCACTTAGGGAGCTGGGAGGGCAAAGACTGTTTAATGTCTGTTACAGGCGACCTGGTCATCTGCATTCTCAAATCTGCCTCTGTTGGAGAATATTTTGCAATGTTTGGTGCTGCACAGCTCGTGTGAAAAAGCTAGCAGTCTATTATACTTGATAACTTTACAGTGTCAGTTTTATCAGATTCCTTCACCGTTTTTCCCCGTCACTTTTCCGGAGACATCAAAAAGCTTAGCTAAATGATAATAACATTTAATCTGTATTAACATATTTTTAGTTCAGTTACATGTATATTATACATCCCTGCAATAACCTCACAATATTAGACAGTAAAGCCCAATGATGTGACAACCCTCTGTGTGTATTCTACTGGCGACAGCGGGGAGGAAAAGCTCCCTTTTAACATGAAGAGACTTCCAGACAAAGAGATGACAGTAAAGCTATGTTGTTCTTAAAAGTCAACTTCAAAAAGCTTTTAAATATTCTTCAGCTATTATTAAATATTATTACAGAGTTTGGTTGATTCAATAGATGCACTTTTTAGATGTATGTATGTTTTTACATTTGGATCTGTAGTGAAGCAAGCCAAGCCACATATCCCATAATGGTGGGATAAAAACCACAGAGATTTTTGAGAATATGCTTTTAGAGGGGGCATTTTGGTAAGAGAAACTTTGCCTTATGCTTTTCAACCCCCCCAAATTTGCTTTCCATCATCTTGACACAAGTTCCACCCTCCACGTAGGAAATATTAAGGGAGCCTCCCCATCCCATAAACATGGCTCTGCTTGAACCTAATGACCTTTAATTGTGACTGTGCACTGTATATTTAAAACTAAAAAGAAGGATGTTTCCCATCAAAATCAGAGCCATGTGAACAGCAGAGATTTGATCAAATGCCAGGAAAGTACTGAAAAAACGTAGAGGAAAGCATCCTTGTTGGCCTCGGTGGGTTCTGCTCACCTGCAGTTTTACAATAAGCTGGAATTTTCTAGACTTTTATATGGTCATTTGTCAGCCTTTGCCTGCTTATTTGGCTTTTTTTGTTCCCTGTAAAGTGGCTGTGGTGCCCAAAGTAACACAACAAAAAGGGAAATCTACATAAATTGTATAGTCCATGGTACCATGAAACCTGACACTGCACGGACGTCATTTGAACCATGTGCTTGCTTGTGTTAATTCATTAAGTGAATAGTTAGAAATGCTTTATTAAAGCAGATATTTGTAAGCAATCATCTATGAATATTTTGCCTCCAGTCTTGCCAGAATAACGCAGGGACCCTTTACGCCCAAAGTGCCAAACTGCCTATTATTCGAACAGACTGTTACACCCAGTACACATTACCATTTCCTCCAAAGCCAAAATAAATACTAGTAATGATAATACTTGACCTATGGTGTGTGCACCTGCATTGTATTTAAATATAAAAAAATACTGCTGTGAGAAGGCTGGAGTAAGAGGAAGACAGAATGTTTCCATCAGTCTATATGCTTAATTTATTTCAGGACAAATAAGCACCATTGTTGCTCTTGTCAGGGGCATCACCAAGTGTGGGCACTGGCCATCCCCCCAAAATTGGGACACCCCTGGCAAAGGGGGGTTGGGGGGGGCACCCCTGGCAAGACTGTCCTGTATTAGTAATAATTTTAATAACCATGAGCACAAAAGAGAAGAAGACACCTTAAAATGAGTTAAAAAATTTTTACTTGTAATTTATTCCTGCACATACAATATTTGTCAATCATATTGTGTCACTTTGTATATCCTTCATGATTTCTTTCTTTTTTGATGTGCCACCCAAATACTTTTAGTGGTCCCCATATGGCCACACCTATAAAATGTCTGGAGGCGCCCCTGACTCTCATCCCTTAATTTATGTATTTTTCCTAAGTAGAGAGTTAAACTTTGGCCTTGGTTATTTCCCCATGGTCTGATTTTGAATGTAGTTCCTAGCTTATTTTGTTATTTTAGCCACACTGATGGCTGATCAGGTTGACCTGGTTCAGGTCAATGCAGAATATCAGAACAACTACTGAATGGTTTGCAATTGCATTCAAGATGCATTCAAAGGATGCATTGATTTACTGTAGCTTGTTTTGAAATTTGGAACAGCAGTGCTGAATCCAGTGGGTCAAAATATTCACTTGAGTAAAGGGAAGAAAGAGCTTGGCATCTGCCAGATGGACAGGTATGAAATTTCACATACTTTCCTAGAATCCAGAAATGTATGCAAACCTAGGGAATACTGTAAATCATAGGATTTTTTTTTTAAACCCAAGTGGATACTGGAAAATATATCTGTGTTTTTATGAACTGTATCATAAACAGTAATGCCTTGTTCACAGGAATCTCAAAAAAGTTCCTTAATCAACTTCAGCTACTCCAGAGTTTTATTATAAAAGAAAACACAATATATTGAGGTCAATACTCTGGCTTCCAGGTGGCACTAGAGTTTATTTTAAAAATGTAATCCTTGTTTTTAAGGCCCTTTGTGCTCTGCAATCTCAGTGTTTCTCTGACATACTAGTAAACAACCAACCAGTTCGACACCTCAGGTCGAAACTCGGGTCATCTGTAACGTCTCCTTATTATTCTCCTCAGATATCGGTGAATTCACTTTAACTTTTTATGTATCCTCCAAGCTGATAGTAGGAACAACACATTTATTCATCGCTAGTTTACTTTGGCGTCCTTCAACATTGAATTTCAGCACACCAAACTAAACACATTAGCACAGTAGCTCTTGGTTGTAATTACTGTCTGAGCCTGGTTCTGACACACGTCTTTTTTTCCTGTTAAAAGGAAATTTTTCCTTCCCACTTTCACCAAGTGCTTGCTCATGGGGAGGATCATCAGACTGTTGGTGTTGACTCTGTATGCTTGTAGGGTCTTTACATTACAATATAAAGCGCATTGATTAACTGTTGTTGCAATGTGATACTATATAAGTAAAATTTAACTGAATAGAGTTATTTGATGGCTTTATGATTTTTAATTTGTAGGTTTTATTCATTTTCCTCAACTACTCTTGAGCTTTATTTTTTTTTCTTGTACTTCCTTTAATTGTTTTTTGTTTTTAGACTTACTAATGTTTAAAGGTGTTTTTTTTTTTTAAATCAGTAATTGTTATTTGTAATTTGTTTTGATGAACTCACTTTCTTATGCGTGTCCATTGATGTAGTTTTAGATCATCTATTTAGTGCTGTGCTGCAGTCTTGATGGTTTTTGTAGCCATTTTTGCTTTTAATTGCAAATGAATTTAAATTCAGTAACACCTTTCCATTTTAAAACCTTATTGGCTCTTTTAGTTATATTTTCATTTAATGCTGTCAGGGAAAATCCAGCAACAGCGTTGTAAAAGCATGAGAAGAAATGGAAGAATGCTTAGGATTAAAGGAACTCATTGAGGTTTTGACGTAACGTAGTAGCATGATTTGCCCAAAGCTTTGTGTCAAGTGTGGATGCACTTGCAAACTGAATGGCAGATGCAAAACTTAAATACTTACTTAAAAAACCCATGCAGTGAACAGAAGGCATTACAGATATAATGCAGGAAGGCTATAGTCCAAAACATCAAAACCAAGAAGTCCAAACAGATTGCAAAGGAACCCAAACTGAAAATGGGCTGACATACAAGTGAAGAGACTCAGGAACAGGAAGAAGAAGTTGTAACATTGATCAAACAAAGGGTAACACAAACTAAAGACAGACATCAGAGAGTGGGTTGAAAGGGCACCGGTAAAGCAAAGGGACAATGATAAGAGCAGGAAAAGGACAGGAGGAATGAGGCTTTATAATAAAGCAGCATTAAACTCACAGCAGCCACATATTCCAGAGATTTCACCCTCCCGTACCTTGTCGAATCGTTTTATGACTTTGCAAGCGTTAAACTGTTAAAATGAACATTTGTAAAATTGTCGCATTAAAACAGATCCAAGGTTGAAGGCAAATAATTTTGGAAATAATTACAACACCGTATGAATAGCTGCCTTTCTTGCACACAAAGAAGGCGCTTGTTCCATAGCATCACTGTAACAGTAAGCGCGTTTATTGCACATTCCCACCATCTTGCCTCATATTGTCTTTATTGTCAGTTTCTATTGGTTTCCACTCTCTCATCCAGTGAATAATAGAAGTGTGAAGATTTCTGCTCAAAAAGAAAATGGGCGAGGATCGTTTTTATGCATGGTGATGATGTGTCTTTTAGTTTGTGCATTGTGATGTAATGCAGCACATTTCTGATCTTCCTGCTCATTCATTACTTTATTTTGTTGTTGTTGTTTTATTGATTTCCTCTTGGTCTTTTAATGGTTAATACTAGTGATGGGCCTCACAAACATTTATGGGATGTGACCCTATTTTTAGATAACAGAAATCTCATAAACTCAAAACGTTCACACACTTAAAGTTTGGTTAATGTCACACTAAACTGAGACATTACGATAAGGCCAAGCACATCCTTCAAGTGAGTCACCTTTTCCAGATTCTCTTAATTTTCAAACAAACAGATAAAGCTAACTGGTGTATATCCTCATCATCTCTGGTACAGCTCCTCCAGTTTTATGTCCAATTCTTGAAACTGTCACTTCTGACCTTTGGATGAAAATGTGGTTTGCCACTGAACTGGATATTTAATGCCAACAATTTAATGCTGCACTGAGGCTACATGCCAAAGCAACATCCTTGCTGGCCTCACTCTTAATGCTTCTGGTTCAATACAAGGTTAAACCCCTGAAATAAAAGTGATAAGACGCAACACATTTGACATTTAGTCTACAGTTTTGGTTTTTTTTGACACACTTTCACAGCTTTTCTTGTAGGGATGTTAAAGCTCCTGATCTCATGAGGCAAGCCTGTCTAACCTCTGGGATATTTCAAGAAATGACATCAGCTCTCAGTGGGATCCTTCATGTGGTGATGATACCCTATCTAAGTTAAGGAGTGAATTGGCCTTTATGTGATAACAGTGTCCACGCTAATGACAGACGGTGTGATACTCTTCCAAACAAACAGTCTCTCAGAGGCCGTAGCTCGCCTGTGCTTAACTGGACTCCCACTGCATGAGGAGCCATGTTAATCTGCGCCTCAGGGAACACGTGACCGACTGTAGCCGGACTGACTTATACTTATGCTGAATGCAGTCTCTATGTGCCTCTGTTATTTCTGCAGGAGGGAGGGAGACGGGCCATTCCAGGGCCATTTTCAGTGGCCGTCAACAAGTGCTGGTCCTCTCAGAGCACAGGAGGCTGTGAAGCGCTCAGAGGTCCTTGCGTGTTCGAGTAAACACTCTCTTTTGGTAGGGGCACCTCCAAGGGTCAATATACTGTTACATCACAAAACCCGGATTCATGGGTAGTTTCTTCAAGGTGTAGAGGAGAAGAAGAAGGCCACAGTCGGGCTTGTCGTGTGGTCTTTATCACTTTTGTGCTTCTTATCTAGCTATCTTCTTGCCCCTTTAATCCCTCCATCCCTACAGTTCTAATTAAATACATTTCCTTCCATTTCATTTTGCTCCCTTATTTCATGCATACTAATCTTGTCAGTGTTGTTACAACCCTCCTTTCCTGGCTTCTCATTTTTAGTACAACAAACAACCTCCCACTGCCCCTTACTGTCTTTAATTTTTCCTGGATCCAGGTAAATGAAGGCTCTCAGAGTCACTTTGGTGACTGTGGCCACCGGCCGCGCACACCATAATGTAAAAAAGGCACAACGTCTTAGGCAGAGGTGGAAGCGTGTCTTTTCTTGACCATTAAACCAGCAGCATGACCAAAACCATTCTCAAACATGTTTTCAGAACGCTCTACTCAGTAAAGTTACAACAATTCGGATATCAGTGAGAAGCAAAGATGTATTGGAGTATTTTTCTTTGATATTCTTCAACACACACACCAGACTGCAAATATTCATGCAAAGCTGAGCAGCGAGGGGTCTGTGGAGGAACAATGCTACCTCTGGTGGTTGCATGTGCACAATGCATGCTGCAGAGCCAATTCTTAAGGCTTAGATATAAAGAATTACTATTTGACTAACCCTGCAAACTAGTTCATTTTCCTTTTACGTGTGGGGCTATTTGTCCACCTGGATTACTCTGGTGTGTGTTGCCCAATTGTTAAGATCTTCACTGCAAATGTGTTTGTCTGCTCTCTAAAATAATTTAACCAGTCATCACTTTACTTTTGGTGTCCCAACTGTTCACAACTGTGGGGATTTTTTTCTGTATAATCAGGACAACATTTCTGAAAAGATACATTTTTGTTGGGTTTAAAAATGTATTTGAGCACCACAAGGCAAGTTCCATGTCTTTATTTGAGAGAAGGCATACATCCTGATGGTTACAGGGCAGAGGTTAAAACCGAGTGTTTCATTTTGGGTTGAACTGTCCATTTACAATAAACAGAAAAATAGTAATATTTCCTCAATATGGAACAACTACACAAATACAACCATATAATCAGCATTTTACATGAAGAGGGCTTGTTACTGAAAGTCTAATAGTCAAGACACAGAGAAAATTAGTAGCAAGCTATAGCCTACTATATTTTTCTTTGAGCATATACGATAATTAACTTTATATATATATATGTCTCAAAGCCAGTCCTTAACCATCCCCAGCAGTATATTTTTAGTGGCAGCAATCAGGCCGAGGGCACTGTCATTTCCCAACAAGGATTCAGTCTTCTGCAGTCCTGTGTCATATGAAGCCTCCTGGCTTAAAAAGCCACACTTGTCCCAGTAAACCAAACCTTAATGATAGGCTTGTCTAAAGCTGGAGTCTGTAAAAGTGCCTCTGGGCACTTCTATTTGTCTATGTCTATTTTCTATATCTTCTGTTCTGACTTTCATTTGTTCGGGTTTTTTGCTTCCGGGTACGGGAGAAAGTGTTATTTCAGCTGTGGAATAAAATGAAGAAAAGAAAAGAGGGGTGGGTTGGGGTACTGAAATATTTGTCATTTGATGTTTCGGGTTTCAGCAAGTCAAACAGAATATAAGTGTGCAGTTTATAATTGATTCCACTTCTTGGATCTCTCTGAAGCAGGCAGGACCCAAGCTCCAGTGAAATTCCAGTGGGGCAGTGTATTTTTTCTTCTTTTTTCTGGGGCTATTTTTGAATAGGGCCTTTCTACAAAACTCATTAATATCATAGTACAGTCACACCTATATTCGCTGGCTGAACTTCCTGCAGAAAACCAAACAGGTCAGAAGAGACAGATGGACTTTTGAGAATTTCCCATGTTTGCCTCCCGCTAGAACAGCAGGTCTGTGTAGAACCAGAGCCGGGCTTTATGAAGGGGACTCACTTAGGCATCACTGTGACTTGTTTCAGTGAAAGCATCCATCAAAAGGCTTCATTTAACCAGAGATGAAAGCTGAGCTTTTTAACTCCTTCCTCTACCCTAAGCCTGGCCTGTTGACTCTCTCATCTGTTTATGTTTCAGTGCATAAACATCCAAAGCAATGCCTGCATACGGCTCCTTGCTTCTCATGCTTAATGATAGTCCTCATGAAGTCCTCATACTTGCTACGTGATGGAAAAGTAAGTTTATGTTCACCTCAGCAAATCAAATACTTGGTCTGTGCTGCATGGGTACTCCCAGCTGTGACAACGTGTATGTTTGTAAGCTTGTACAGTTTTTACATCAACCTCGGCCATAAAAGGTCCTCTAGGTGAAAAAAAATTATAATAAAAATAATAAGCTTCTTCATATGCATCTGTGTCCAGACTGTATATAAAAGATGGACAGTGATCCCCTATTGGTTTATGACTACTGTTTTGAAGTTTAGGTATAGCTACCACCATCTCAGTTTTCATATTTGAATGCCCCCTAATTAGTACTAATAAAACACTATCATTTCAGTCACTGAAATCGTGTCTTCAATTCAATTCAATACAATCGTGTTTATATAGTGCCAAATCACAACAGCAGTATGGTAAAGACCCAACAGTAGTAGAGCGAAAACCCCAACAATCAGATGACCTACGAGCAAGAACTTTTTCCTTTTTTAAGTTGGACCTCCGTTTTTCATTCTGAATGTCCCAAATTTGGGTCCTCTTCCCGTTACATTGTCTAGTAGAACAAATAACAACAAAGCGAAATTCAACCTGAAACGAATTAAAGAGTTGGGGATTTTCACATGGCATTTATGGTAATTGACTTGCTTTTGGAGCCTGCCTCAACTGGCCACTGCCAGGAACTAGCTATAGAAATAGCTCTGAGCCACTTTCTTTAGCTTGTCAGTGAAGGCAGAGGTTTATGTGGGGGTTAAATCACTACTAGGCTTTCTGTTATGGTGAGATATAAAAATACTTTTGGTGCCCTTGGTAAATAGACACCAGCTATTACCTAACAATATAGATAACCTATTATGATTTTCTGAATTCTGGCTGCAAATTGCACATTTGATTTCAAGCACAAATTAATTCCCAAGTTTCTTTTTAGGGTTTTACTTTTTCCCCCCATTGGCTACACAGGTACCTCTTTTGTGCAGAATTACATCACTGAATTTAATTTTGAAGTCTGCTTCAATATCAGCTGTAGCTCAGTAGCTAGAGTGGGTTATGTTCTAAGTAACGTTTTAACCCTCACCTTCTCTTTTTCCACCTGTCAAAGCAAAACACTGGGTCCCAATGACTCCCTGTGGCCAGGCCAGCAGCTTGCACTGCAAAAGAGTTCTTATATAGTTTGCCACTCAAACCAGGTCAGTGTAACTGCACTTATAGCTTTATTTCAACACAATGAAAATGAACTAAGAATATATTTGTAATTCCATCCATCCAACCATCCATTCATCTATTCATCCATCCAGTTAATTCAGGGTCATGGTTAGGTTGAAGGCTATCTGAACAGTCATACGGGCAAAAGGCAGGGTAGATGCTGGACAGGTCACCAAAACGTGCAAGTCTTTGGACTGGAGGAAGCCGGAGTATCGAGAGAGGACTCTTGCAGATACAAGCAGACTTCTCACAGAAAGGCCTCAGCCTGCGTTCAAGTTCTACTTGGTAATAATGTGTCTCACGCACCTGCACAGGGGATTTCGCCACATGGATGATAAACCATGCAACCACTATTATTATGTCTACATGTCTGGTAATTTTGTGGCTCACCATAATGTTGTTCATTGCTATTTAGGAGCACTAAGTGTCCACAAAGTGTCAATCAGATATATGAGGTTAATCCAGAATCTCACAGCGGTCTTGGGAGTAGGAGTACATTTGCCCTCTCAATAGCTGTTACTTGAAACATTTGTTATAACTGCCCTATTTTCCAGATTATGAGGAAACTGATGGCATCCATTTTAATGGTTAGGGTCCATTACCGCATAACCACATACTCCTTTCTCTCCCAATGTTTTCTGTATGTATCATCACTGTTGCTGAGAAATAAAGGCATAAACTGGGGGTTTATGCAAAATGTTACAGAAAGCACCATTTTACAAAAGAAGGGTTTTACTTAGACCTTAAGATGGTCGAAAATTGTACAATGAAGACATGTAACATGAAATGAAAGCTTGTTAACTTACATAAAGAGGCAGCGTTTTTCCTGCCATTAAAAGACTATATTCAGCCTGCCTCAGGGTTAGAAGGAATGTGTGTGGGTGCATTTCAAACATACACGCTGTATGTAGAACGTAAACTGCAACCACACAGAGCATCAAAGGAAATCGCACCCTTGCCATAGAAGATACAACAGTGTCCATATGCAGCCAGCAAAATGGCATAACTATGCTTTAACATTCAAATATTTATGAAGCTGCAAAGATTTCTGTTTAGTATCTTTAGAATAATATAGAGGCAACACTAGGTTATGATTGAAACATAAAACATGTGCCTTACACAGTTTGACTAAGCTTGACTAAGCTTTAACCCAGGTGGTAGGAGGTGGAGCTAAGAAAAAGGCAGGTGATAAATTAAAGGGAAAAAAGATGACTTGACCTCTAAGTGTGGGTTAATTTGCGTACGTTGTTGACTCTTGCTCTCTCTTGTCCTTTAAGAGCAGGGTAGGCAACATTTTTCTCTAGAGGGCTATACTGACTTAATACAGTGAGCAAAGGGCCACACATGGACCACTATATTATGTCTATATCCATGAATCACAGTAGATAAGCCTGGATTATTCTTCCAAAACGCCAAAACTTTGCCAGGTGTTCCCCAGCTAAATGCTGCACCCAGCCATCCATGTGATATAAAAGAAAATGTGATCCATCAGAGCAGGCCTCCTTCTTCCATTGCTCTGTGGTCCAGTTTTGATGCACATTGTTGGCACATCCAGCAATGGAGAGGGATCAGCATGGGCATCCTGACTGGTCTGCTGCCATGTAGCCCCATGCACAACAAACTGTGATGCACCCTCCACAATTAATTTAATTATTAGTATTATCCATTAAAAGGGGCCTTGGTTGCCCATTACCCTGTCGCTGATTCAACACGGTTCCTTAATTGGACTTTCACATTTGACAGATATTGATCACCCAAGACCAGGAACAAGAGCTGCAGTTTTGAACATGCTCTGACCCGGTCATCGGTCCTTCACAATTGGGTCCTTGCCATACTCACTCAAATCCTTAAGCTTGTCCATTTTTCCTGCTTCTAACATCAGATTTGAGAACAAAATGTCCATATGCCCCCACTCACTAACAGGTGCCATGATGAAGAGATGATCAGTGTTATCATGTCAATGTTATGCCTGATCCCTGTATATTTAGTAGGATTTATTCATGCATTTAAGAGAATGTGGGTATGCCTCTTTTTGTGTGCACACAAACACATACACACACATCCTGCTGAAGCTGCAGCGTCTGATATTGTTCAGGAGGCTCTTACATGGGAAAATTCTGGTAATATGTATATTAGAGGTACAGAAAGTTCAGTAAAAAAAAATCATAAAATTAGCAGAAACTAAGTGAACAACATTATCCTTAATGAAATGAACAATTTTAACCTAATGGGATGGCAGTGCCTCAAAACACACACACAGAACAAGTCTGAAATAGAGAACGCAATTTACAGAATTAAATACATACTCCTGCTGTTATTTATCACAAGTCTTTGAAATTGGCATACCCTGGAATATCCTAATATTTTTAGACTTTTAGTCCCCAGTGTGGCCAAAAACATTGCATCCTACACTTCTTATAATCTTTCTAGACACTCATTGGTGATTGGCCACATTTTTCATAATGCTTGCGCTCAGGTTTTCGGTGCTTTCTTAAATCTTATCTGTGGAGTGTCTCTTTAACCCTTCTTCCCGCGGGGAAATGAGAGACAGATGAACTGAGTGAACACCCTCAGGAAATGACAAGACAGCAGTGAAACACTTTTAGCATTTTTCACACTGTGGCTGATTTACACAGAGCAGAGCAGGCTAACTCTGTGACAGTCCTGAGGCCACAGGAAACAGGCACTGTTCATGGTGCTAGAATCACACTGGTGACTGTTAACTGGTCCAGTCACTCATCTGCTCTGTTTGTGTTTCACTTGCGTCATTGCATGTCTGAGTATGCGGATGCAGACATGCAAAATGCTGTGAGAGAGCAGTGAAAGTGAGGAAGTGTCTTTCAAAATTTAAAAGAAAGAGGGGGGGAAAAAGGACGAAATAAGAGGTTTAGTGACATACAAGAATCCAAAAGCCAGTTCACTGGCATCTGATCCAACAGACAGAATAATTTTGTGCTTCACAGCCGCACCAAGTCAGAGCTATCATTACAGAATAGTTGTTTCTCTTCCTCAGAAAGAGACAATACGCTGTGTCCATTTTAGCACAGGCATGTTTTTATTTCTAAGCAATAAGCATCCACTGGAAGATCCTTCAAATAAAAATGAAGTTAAAAAAAAACTCAGTAAAAGAAAATTACAAATGCGAGGTAAAATTCAAGCTTCAAGCAGGGAGACAAATAAAAAAGTATTATAAGAGCGCCTATATTATGCGCAGATAAAAGTCTCCAGTAAAATCTGCTGACTAGCTGAAGCTACAAATCTTTCTGCTATGAAATCTCTGCCTGCAGCGCTCGCAGTGGAAAAGCAGCCTAGTGCAGATTACCTCACATATGACTGGTTCAAAGACCTCTCTGAAACGAAAACTCATTTAGGTCAGTGTAAGATCAAGTTCTGACGGCCGATTAGAGAGGATTGCATTGACTTTGGGATGAGGGCAGCTAAAGACAGTAGGACATATCTAAATGTTTTCAAGATTGAACTGCAAACTGTGACACATTTCAAACATTTAGAGCAGGAACGACAAACTCACTTTACACAATGGGCCACATACAGACCAGTCTTACTTTCAGCAGGTGAGACCAGTGAAACGTCACTTTCTGTCACTGTAAAGTTTAACTGTACTTTTAATCCCAGAGACATCTAAATATATATAATATATTATTGTATGAAAGTCTAACAAAAACAAGCAAACAAATAAACAAACAAAAACGTGATGTTGTTTTTTTTTTTTTTTACATGAAAGACAAATGCTGATGCAATAAACAAAAGAACTCATCAGCATGACTCTTTGGGCTTAAATAGTATGAAATAAATGTGTAAAATTATGGAGAAGTTCTGGCAGCTAATTGCCCAGACTGTCCTAAATCTGAGCATTTTTCAAATCAAGTCAAATCAAATCAAAATGTATTTCTATAGCACATAATAATACAACAAAGTTGACCAAAGTGTTGTTGTCACGGGTCATTTGACCCAGCGTTTTGAGTTTTAACATTTTTTGATGTTTATGGTTTATGTTTAAGTTCATTACAGTATCTAAGCCCATTTCTATTATGCCTAGTTTGCCATTATAGTTCATTTTTTCTTAGACCCACTTCGTGTTATCACCCCCTGTGTTTAAGTCTCCTTTGTCAGTTCGTCATGTTAAGTCTGCTTGTTTTAATCTGTTGCGTTTCATGTGTGCACGTCTTATGTTTTCAAGCTCATGTTGTCATGTCTGCATCTCATTATGTTTCCTGTTTTATTGTGAAGAGTCTGTTTCCATGTTCAGTGTGTCCAGTTTCATTTCCCCTTTGTCATTATGTTCATTAGCTGTTTTCCCAAGTGTTTCCACTTCCCCTGATCACATCCTGTGTGTATTTAGTCTGCCGTGCTGGCACAATAGATCTACATGTAAGAGAAGATACAGCACAATTAATCACAGCATAGCTATTTGCATGGCTGAACTTTCAACTTTTAAAAAGAATCCGTTTTTGGAAATAATTGCAAGAGTTTGATTTAATACAACAGTTCTGCTACCCCTTAGGAAGTTTTTCAAGAGTAAGAGAAATGGGCATACCAGCACCTGAAAAGCTCAGCAGCTAACATTTTAAAGTTTGTTACTATTTTCCGACTGTTTCTTTCACATCCAATCCAGATGTGTCTGAGATGGGCGGTTAAAAACCTGGCTGAAATGTTTCTTTGTGTGCATGCCATGACTCTCCACAAACAAGCAAATATATGCCAGCCCTTTGCTTTTACTGTCTCATTTCCTTTTATTTTCCCTGCTCTTTTTTTGAAGATACAATTAAATGTTGTTGCCACGAGGGCTGAGGGCAACAGCTCAACAGTGAGATGCAACATTGAATTGTATGCCATGCATGGTTTCATATTTCCCATATGTTAAAGCGAGGTGGTGTCCACACTGACGCTCATCTGTAACTTGTAGCATTGAGAAGTAAAACTGTGGGATTTGTAGCTCCAAGCACAAAAAACAGCACAGATCTATGGTCAGCGTATTGGAGCTTTAAACCTCAACCATCACCACAAGTGTTAGGTTTGATATGGAGATTCTACACGTGGGCTGAAAGACAACTATCCCTGACCCCGTCGTAGATTTTGACACTGATAACCCGTCAGTTCCTGTGAGCTTCTGAGGAGGAAGCTGTAATAAGATGTGTTGGTTTTATTGGGAAACCCAGATTTTATAATGACTGTTATTACAAGTCAAACCACCCTGTAAAATACTTACACGCTCTCGTTCTCTCTCTCTATCGCTTTTTCACCCTTTCCTGTCCAGCCCTGGGATTTTTTCTTTTCTTTTCTTTCAGGTGCCACACTGCTACCCCAACCATTAACCAATGCAGAAAAGAAAAGACTTCATTTAGAACTGGAAACCCCCTACTTTAAAATTTTTACCATTCATGACAAGGACATCAAGACTTTAGCATGCTTACAACACAGATGGATATAAAAACTTTTATACATCTTTGGTGAGTTATGAACACTTTTACAAGCTGTTCTCAAACTTCCTGTTAATGATTAAAACATTTCATTTCTATTATAATACATCATTTGTTCTTGTATGCAATCTTTCTTTTCTCTCACTCTCATCCCCTAACACATAGGTGTCAAACTCTGGCCCGTGGGCCAAATTTGGCCCGCAGCCTAATTACATTTGGCCCGCGAAGCCATACCAAATTACTATTAGAGCTGGCCTACTGGTATTATACAGCTAATATATATATTGTTTAGTATTAAGCTTTGCTTGTTCCATATTCAGTTTTTCAGAAAAACTTATTTGAGTCCATAAGAAAAGATTCATTCTTATATCTGGAGGAAGATTTTTTTTTTCAATAAATATTAATGTTAGCCCGCGACTTTGTTCCAGTTTTGAATTTTGGCCCACTGTGTATTTGAGTTTGATACCCCTGCCCTAACAGTTCAAGGCTGATGGCTGTCCCCATCTGAGCATAGATCAAAACTTTTCCTGTTAAAAGGGAGTTCTTCCTTCCCACCACCAAATGCTTGCTCAGAGGGGATTGTCTGACTGTTGGGGTCTTTATCTTGCAATATACCACCTTGAGCTAACTGTTATAGTGAACTGAAGCTATATAAATAAAGTTGAATTGAGATGGAAATCACTGACATGTATGAGGACAAAGACAGTGGTGAGGTGTGTGGTTGGAATAGCAGATGGGTTCAAGATGGTGGTAGAATTACATCAGGGATCAATTCTGGGGCCCTTCTTGTTAGCAGTGATGATGGACAGGTTGACTAATGAGGTCATAAGGTATGATGTTTGCAGACGACATTGTTATCAGTGTTGAAAGTAGGGGGCAGCTGGAAGGAGCAAGGAGAAGTGGTAGTATATTCTCGAGAGAAGAGGAATGAAAGCCAGTGGAAGCAAGGCACAATACATGTGTGAATGAAAGAGAGGTAAGTAGAGAGTAGGAGTAGAGAAAATCCAGGCAGATGAGTTTAAGTACCTGGAGTTAACACCAAAGCACCTGAGAGATAGCAAGAGAGGTGAAGGAGAGAGTGCAGACAGGTGGAGTGGGTGGAGTGAAGTGTCAGGAGTTATTTGTAACAGAAGGATAGCAGCAAGAATGATCTCCTGTGATGTATGGTTTGGCACTGATAAAAAAAAAAAAAGACAGGAAGGAGAGTTGGAGGTGACAGAGTTGAAGATGCTAAGGTTTTCACTGGGAAGGACAAACATGGACAGGACGGGAAATGAGTACATCAGAAGGACAGCTCAGGTTTGGAGAAAAAGTTATAGAAGCAAGGTTGAAATGGTTTGGATATATACAGAGGAGGGCTAGTGGATATACTGGACAAAGGATTTTAATATGAAGCTGCCAGGAAGGAGGAAAAGGGGAAGACCACAGAGAAGATTCATGGATGTGGTGGAGGAGAACATCCAGATGAAGAACTGTTGTGGTGACCCGTAAGGGAAGCAGCCAAAAGAAGAAGAAGAAGAAAAGAAAGATCACTAAATATTGAAACAGCTGTATATCAGTAACAGAGCATTCATAAGGAAAATTTATAATGGTTAATGAACACAGTCTTCTACAGATTTCTTATATGTATTTAGAACTGTTTTACAGTGTGTTATATGCCATTAATAAAGTGTTTTATGGTTCTTATTTAAGCTATTATGGAACCCAGGAAGAGTGTCTCCTGCCAAGATAACTAATGACTGGGATTTAATTAAACTGTAAACTGGAAATGTACTTTTAAAGTGCCTCTAGTTATACAGAGTGTCAATTGATTAAACAATGTATCTTGAATGTAAGTGCCAGAAGTAAAAGGCATAAAAATAAAAAAGTGTTACAATGTTAACAGATGTCTTTATCATCTGGAAGAGAACGTTTGAAACTAAAGGGAAAATACTGCACTGCCAAGACAGGACTAAACAAATACAGTACAAGCCTCTAATAAAGTGATGCTTCATTGCAGACTGAGTCTCCACCCAGCACTGATCGTGACAGCAGTGACTGAGGATCCTTTGATAAATCCGTCAGTGCCTCGGGACACTGACAGGGCTGACGGGCCCAACCCATTGGAGCTCACACCAGTACCAGTAGCAATTACCCAAAGATTTATTTTTGCATTGACAGCCTAAAAATGTTCAAACCTTGGCATGTCTGTGGGAAAAGAAGCCAGCTCACTCTAATTTCCCACAAGTTTAAGAGAAAATGAAGGACTACAAGGAACAGTAAAAGAAAACTTTAAATATTGGAAATGAGAAGTTGCATTATTCTTGTTTTTAAATATTGTCTTATTTTGGATTTGGGTTTTAAACTGCCTGAATGTACTGAATTGCTGCCATGTGTTTGAATGATGATTGGAACGGCTAAGGCAGAGCTGAGCTGAATGTTCAGACTTGCAAGAATAAAATGTATCTAGACTATTTTATGATATTTATGTAATGTTATAGACACGTGGGCGGTGTACAATACATAAGCACATGCAAGCGTCAGTCAAAAAAAGACCACACCGGACTGAACAGAGCTGCACTCGCTTTGAGCTTATCTTAACACAGCTCACATGATTTAAATCACCGTCTCACAAAAGTTATAAACAAAAGTTTTTATTTAACTTGATCTACACTGACTGATTTAATGATAAGAAGCAGATGATAAAGAGACACTAGCTACCACATGACTTTATATCAGACCTAGACTTTTTATTGTCAAATACCTTCAAAATTGAAGCCATTCTCTATCAAGCTGTGTTTAGTACTAAGTCATTTTATTTGTTCTTTTATCCCAAAGGTTGTGATTTAAAGAATCCTCTTTTTCACACTGAGATCGAGAGTTGGCTCAATAGTAAGCTGTTAACGCTCAACTAAATTTTCAGTCATCACCATAAGTCATGTATACATCTATAATGGTGCGCATCCAATGGTCATACCCGCTTGTATGCCTCAGCTGTCAGTAATTATGAATTAATAGCCATAAAAGTGCAGACATTCAGATTAATGAGTAATATGTCATATTTCATTAATATTTCATTAATATTTCATTAATATTTTGAGTTTTCACTTCACTATTCGAAAAAAGATGTTAACACTATGATACTTTTCATCTGTGTCCTCCTTCCGTCCCAGAACCTTCAGGCAGAGAAGTGGAGTCAATCCTTCATGTTTAATGCACCTAATTTCAACCAGATGGAGCAGTTTGGAGAAAAAAAATAGGCGAAAGCTATAGAATGCATAATTAAAACACAAAAAGTCAAAAGCAGCTCCACAGAGAGGCACATACTCCTGGCTTGGCAAAGTGACCGAAACCTCAAAGGAAAGATTATGGAGTTTACAAAAAGGGAAAGCAACAGAAACCACAGATGTCGTCAAAAAAGGGTTTATCCTTGAGGTTACTGCTTCTACGTAAATGAACGTGGGCGGGAGGGCCACATGAATACCGGGCTTCAGTGCTAAACATAAAACTTACAGCAGCCTATGGGGACACTTATACACTTATGTACTAAAACGCACGCTACATGTCCTCTTGAAGGAGTTATATGCACATGCAAAATTGACAATTATTTCTTTCATCAGCTGTGACATTAACGCCCTTTAAAATGAGTGGCTGTGGCTTAAAAACCCAGGGACGGTGTAAACACTCCAAATAAAACAGTCTTCTCTGGTTTGATGAGTCCGTCCCTGTAGAGATGCACCTCTCTGAGAAGCATTCATTAGAGCACACCACCCACATGCAGTTTACTGAGCCCTTAACCTCACATTACCAATCTCTGCAGGCTGTGTAATCAGTGTGCATCTACATATGTGTGTCCTTGCATGCGCTCAAGTCTACGTGTGGTTTTGGGGGGTCTGTTGGCTTTCCCACTCTGCTGACCATGTTTCCACTTTCCCTTGGAAAATCCTACCAGACCTCAACAGAATTTTTTGATCCAGCAGTTTGTGTTGAGGACTTTGTGTAGAATAACTGTACTGACAAGTGCTTTTGGCAACTATTTTTTAAGTTCTACAGTAGCAAGGAAACACACACATCTGCGCTTATGGTCTTTATTTATTTATTTCTTAAGTGTGGCTATAGGGATAGTTTTGAAAGAAGAAAACTAATTTACTACTAAACCTTCAATGAAGGTTTCAGTGGAAAAGTCAATGAAAACTGCAGGATTATAGTTTTTAAGTAGAAAGGAAATGCAGTTGTGTAGTCCTGGAAAGTCAATAGGCCACAAATAAAGTGTGAGGTGTGGAGCAAATGAGGAACAAGTCTTGGTGAAGCAAAGGAACATCTGGGTTTTTGCATGGAGTTCAGGGATGTGTTTTACACTATTTTTGATGGGGTTTATAGGACAGATTTCCTACTGTTCGCTGGCTACTGTGGTAAAGCGGCAACTTAAATTCAATTTTTCCTGTCATAGTACTTCAACTAAAACTAAAACTATTTTATGGGGGATCATGTGGATTATTCCATGAGTGGTCTCAGGGTTATAAATCTTACTAAGAACAAAGAAATCGATGAACTCAAAAATACAGAGCAAAGGTGGGGAGATAAATGCAAAGCCTGAGGTGGCAAATAGTTTCCCCAGGTGTGAGTCTGGCAAGAGGGAAGGTTCGCAGAGGAGAGTTTTCCAAGGCCAAACTGGCAGGAACTTTGAGGCGGGAATCACGAATAAGCACAAGGAACCAAATGCTGAGCTAGAAAATTGAGGGAGCCTGGCGTAGTGCTGCTTAGCGTGTTGTACAGCTGCAACAGCAAGTGGGTGGATGAGCCTGTCTTAAATACAACAGGTGAGTGATTGAGTACAAGTGTTCAACTGTATAACCAGCTCTAGCCACAGACCTGAGAGAGCCTCGAAAGAGCATGGAAAGCGATTAACTCCACACAGAGACACAGTGGGGAGAGAGAAAAGAAAGGAAAAGAAGCACAAGAGAAAAAGAGAGAAAGTGGCAGCCTGCACTGAAAGCAAGCAGGTTTGGTACAAAAGAATGAATTAAGCATTACTGTGAAGGTTTTCATGATTTTATATCATACATTCAGTGTTACACTGTCAGAAGCTCGCATTAAACACGGCCAAAGGTACAAGTAACCCCTGTAAATCTAACTGTTCTAAGGTTCAGTTTCAGATATTTTGTATTCGCAGTATAAGATAAAAGGGGATTTTTGAACTGTAAATTATGTAAAGCAGCTCTGTTATAGTGCAAGAGTAAAAATTTTACTGGAGCTGAGCACATTTTCACCATTTTTTTCTATTAATACCAATCCAATACTAAAAGAAAAGCCTGATTAATATAGGAATATAAAAACCTTATTCTCCCTTACAGAGAATATTCTTGATACTTTTGTGACCTTGTGTTATACTTCAGAGAAAGCCATGACATAACTGGAATGGTAGCGACCATAACATGACATCAGATCTAAAACTAAAGCATCATGGGGTCAGTTGTTAGGGAACAGACTGACAGAGAAGCCAGAAATCATGTGGTGTTCAGGCTGTGGATTGAATGTGTTGATGCTAATTCATCCTGATTAATCCCGGAGAGCGATCTGGGTTCAAGATGATGGTACGCCAATCAAACTGTTGCTATGGCTGGTCAGCAGCCAGAATTATCGTAGACATGCTGAGATGTTATTCTTTGAATACTTTGGCTTGATGCACGGAGACAGACAGCCAAGGTGAACTTTGCAGACACAATGGAACCTGGCCAAGGCAGATTTAAGAATTGCAGCGCGAACCACTGAAGAGGAGAAGGTTGTAGAACACCCAAACATTTAGTTTGGTCAGCCTGTGGCCTGGGACAGAGGCCAAACCTTCCTTTTGTGGAATTTAGAGAGAGAAGCAGCAGCGTAAGCAACATTTGAAGGACATAAAATTGCTGGGAAATCTAAAATAGAGCTGGAACAGACTAATTTCCTGTAATACTAATTGCTGTGTGTTCACGCTAAACTAGCTCATAATGCCAAAAACAATATAGAAAGCTCTAGAAAGGAAGTGCAGCAGAAACTAAATAAATAAATGAGTAAACTGGATTTTTTTTTGTTTACCCTGATTATATTTTAAATGCTGATTCTGTTCATTTTGTTCTATAAATAATGAGTTAAAACCAGTAATAATGAGGAGAGATTCACAGATTTGATTTGATTTTTTTTTTAAATGGCAAATAAAGAGCTAATAACACATACTAAGACCAAGAAAAGCATTTCTTTGACTTTTCCTTAAAAGATAGTCAAAACCTGAATGTCACCTTATTCTGTTATGCATTATGCGGGACACTTACTATCCTCCTTGGTGTTTTCAGTGAACTGCAGGCAACTAGTTCCCTAAAGTTGGGAAACCCGCCTTATGTCAACTAGATACACTTGTTAGATTTTATTGGCTCAGATCAGTTATCAGTTATTTGTGTTACCACTTGTTATTATTCATACGTTTAGAGTGGATTTTAACTAAAAAAAAAAAGGACCACTTTTGTCATATTGTACCAGAGGGGTTTTTTTTGGTCCCTCTTTTGCCATGCCACATCTCAATTATTTTTGCCTGATTAAACCTCTTCTTAGACTGTGTGGGCATATACGGTTTGTTCTTCACTAACAGCCCCCTAACTCGCCTGCTTTTCTTATGAGTACCAAAGGAAAGACACCTTGGGGGCCTATTTTACATTTCATTCAAAGCACAAGCACAAATGCTGCTAATAACAAGACTTCATTATATGCAAATATTCCAGTGACTCGTGACAGACTGAGTCAGCCAGCAGGCACCTGCATGTCGAGTCCCAGGAAATGAACCAAAGCCACTTAAGGAATCGTATGTATGTCTTTTATTATTTACAACCATGCTTTTATAATGACCAGATACACATCTAAACAGGCACAATAACTTAAAAAGGTCAGGGATAACAAAACTCATTATAGTTTAAACCGCCTGTCACCGTTACCTATCATCCAGCCTTTAAGAAAAAAGCCCCAACAATTATGTGCACAATTCTAATGGTGAATAGAAAAAAAAAGCCATGCCCTTTCCTATTAGATTTACCCTGTGTTTTTCTTTACATGCATTCTACACGTTGTCTGTACCATATAATTAATTAATTGCCTTCCTGTGAGTTGAAGAAGGACAGTTTATCCAGATAAGTGAGGGTTTTGCAGGTCACCAGTCCGTAATAGGTCTGCAACAGCGAACATTTTCTATCCCTCTGTCTCAGGTCAGTCCACACTCTGTCTAGTTCATGGCTCCCCATTCCTGCTGAGCTGAACATATAGTGGTAACAGCAGGCATTGTAGCGGATGTGTTTTCCTCCTGAGAACCTGGCACTGTGTGTTGGTGCAACACCGGCCTTCTTAGCACAAAGTCCCACAAAAACATCAGCTGGCACAGGTGCGTGGACCTCTGCGGATGCTACGTACACTTTTCGGACCACGTCCTGGGACAGAATGTAAGCTGCCCCTTCACAGTATTCAGGAAGGTATTTGCTTGGGTAGAGAGATGGGGGCAGGTAGCCAGGACTATTGGGATCCCTGTCAGGAGAGTCTCTCTGGATCACTCTGCCCAGATAGAAGTCCTCAGGGTGCCTGTGTAAGCCAAGCAGATAGCCTACAATGGCAGGAAGGTTGACAAACACAGACTCTTTGGTCAGCAGGACAAAGCGTGCCAGAGGGCAGAAGGTGATCACCCAGCGGATAGCCAGCACTGTCTTCTCTGTTGGGCCATGGAGGGATGAGTCAGCTGTAGCATGACCTTGGACCACATCCCCATAACGTTCAGACTCGCTCATGAGGGCTTCCTGTGCAGCAGAAGTCTGAGTTGATCCGATGATAAACAGTATCTGCACTGGAAAGCCTTGGATGAGTGTTTGATTGGCCCATGTCCTCCTAACTGCATCTCTTTGGGTGATATTATCTGGAGAGCTGAAGACAAGAGTGAGGAGGAAAAGGTCAGAGGTTTTGCAGACATCAGGGTTAGCGATAGGATAAGCCTGTGACACATTTTCCTTGGCGTTGCTCAGGTCCAGTTTCCTTGCTTTCTCTCTCACGCCTACAACCGTGCCATCAGCATAAACCCCAGGCGTGGGCTGCAGCAGGTACTCCTCAATGAAATCGGCCCCAAATAACAAGCAGTGGAAGAGCAGCACATTGAAGAAGAGGAAGCACCACTGGTGGGTACGTAGCTTACACAGACAGAACTGGATTAGCAGATAAAAAGATGAAGCATAGTCAATTAGAACAAAAATTAGTTAATAGAACTTAGATTAAATTGAAAAGCTGCAAAGAGTTCACTCTGTACCTGCATGACACCCTCTTCCATCAACTTGTTGTTGTTCTTTTTGTTAGTGACAGATGACCAGAGGACCTCCTGCACTGGTCGGCTTTAGGACAATACTAGCTGACAGACAGTGTTTTCATTTTCATGAAACTCTAGCAGCATGTAACCTTGCACCGAAGCCTCATTAAGAGGAGTGTACCTTGCGTCCTCCATACAACATTAATGACACCTAGAAGGAACAGAACAGTTATTCTGCATGTTATAAATGTTTTAAAAAAAAGTACCAAAACACTAAAACTCCTCCTCCTTCTAGAAGCATACAGAACTTATTAAAATGGTGATATGTTGTATATTGTTTGGCAAGACCAACAACTAGATGCTGTCTTATCAGGCCTCAGGGACATTTAAATTTAAGGTCTGATTAAAAACAAAAAACAAAAAACTAAGAGCGAGAGCCGACCTCAAGTTTTCTGGGAGCTTGCTCAAGTTATGCAGGTCATAAAATATAAATGCTGCTTCCCCAATGTTTAGTTTTGACTTTGGGAATAGAAAGAAAACCAGATGTCCCAGATAATCTTAGACTTTAGACATCAGTGGATCACAAATGTGTTTTTGGTCTCTAACCATTTAGTGCTTTGTATACCAATAGTAGTATTTTAACATCAATGCTTCGCCACACAGGAAGCCAGTGTAAATATCTGGGATATCTTCAACTGCTACTTTTTAAAGAATCTAACTAAAGACATAATTACAGTGCACAACCCTACTGAACACAAATCCTTGCAAAGGTTTATCCAAAATCATGCCAAGACGCAAGCTTTTCAGTTCTTTATGATCAATTAATTTTGTAAATGCCAAATGTAGCTGCTGAAATTTTGCTTTACGTCCAAAAATACACCAACATGCCAAGATGTCAGCATCTGATGCACTAAGCAGTAACTTTAATCTTTGTGTTTAAAACATTACTCTGCATTTTGTTTTCATTTAATTTAAAAGAATTATTATACATCTTAATTAGGTATGATGTATTAATCTGGGTTACACAAGAAAAAGCAGATGTTTGACAAAAGTGGCCCCAGAATGGAGCCTTGAGGAACTCCTCATCATATATTCTTGTACAATGTCTAACTGTGCACTATACAGGTCACACAAAGTAGTCCCCGTCCTTTAATCAGTTAGCGCTTCCCCACACACTTTTACCGGTACGGTCTTTGAGTCGTTTGGTACCGGGCTGCGAGAGTTGAGCCTCAGGTGTGAAATTTATGGTTTTCAGGATTTTTATCAGTTTTTAATGTTATTTTTTTTTAGTGTTTTTATTGTTAACTCGGTTTCTCTGGGTATTTTCCCATGTGTTATGAACAAATCTTCTTTTTTATGTGCCAGTACTGGTTTTATTTCATTGTATTTATCCGCAACACCTTAAAGGTCAGTCCGTGAAAATATTGTTGGATATAAACCGGTCCGTGGTGCAAAAAAGGTTGGGAACTGCTGGGATACATGATATATATAGTGCCTAATTCTATATCTAGCGTCAAATGTAGCAGTCAAATGTAGCATTAATGTCAAATAAGTCCAACATTGTAAAATTTCTGCTGTAATCTGTAATTACTTGTATTTAGAATGGGCCTATAGTCTATTAGCAAGAAGGCTATATTGTTCTTATTTTAAAAGAGATGCAATTTTATGGTTTATGTGGCCTTTAAGGGAAAAATTAAGTGAAGTAACCAGAGTAAGAGTAACCAGAGTGCTGCCCTCTCACACATGCTCTACACTAGGCAACCTCGCTCTTTAACTTTACATCTGCCATTTCTAGCCCCTTTTCACTAGTACATACTCAGCACTAGTTGTGGATCCTAAATGCTCATATTGTGCCATGATTACAATTACAGACTCACATTACAGACTCTGAATCTGATATGGAGACACTGGCTGCTCCTCTAATTGTTTGCTTTTGTCAGTGTAGAAGAAGAAATATGCTTTGCATACTTTACTAGTTAGGAGTTTAGGGTCTACAGGCATATGAGGTTTTAGCAACAAATTAACCATAACAAATAAATGTATATTGTCATAAACCTAAGTATTGTTTTAAACTCGGAAGGTTCTATAGATGACTATGGACAACGGAATAGTACTAAAAATATTTTTAAAATAAATAAATAAAATGCTTTAGAAAAACAACAATAAAAACAAAAAGAAATGCACCCACCCACCCACCCACCCCCCCACCCCAAAAAGAAAGAAAGAAAAAGAAAACCCAACACTATTAGATGCATGATCTTTCCATTACCAGTAATAATGTCAATTGTTGGTGTCAACCTGAAAGTTATAATACAGCGCAGTTTTATTATTGAAGTTACACTTTGCAAGTTGTTTAAATTAAGGGGGACACATGGAGAGGGAGGAGGTGATAGGGCAGGGATCACGTAAAGCAGAAATGAAGGCTGTTGAGCCAGATTAAACCTGAGGACCGACCAACATGTACGCCACTGCTGTGTCCCTATGATCGGTCAAATATAAAGTCTTTATTGTCAGAGTTTGTACCTGATGTGGAAAGACAGTCAAACACAGTGGAACTTGGCCAAGGTGCAGGGAGCACATTTAAGTCTTTGAACTGCTATGAACTGTGTGTCAGCAGAGCAGTTTTCGACAGACTGTGAAAGTGACTTCTCATTCTTTGAACTAGTAGGATGTTCATGGCTCAATGAATGATGGGGGGAAATTTTTGATTAAAAAAATTATATAACATTGGTCAAAAATGTTGAAATTACCCTTGAATAGTGTAAAAGTACCAAACCATACTGGCATACAACAAGTAAACATATATAACTATTAGATAATTTGGTTATTGGCAAGAATTTGGCAAGAAATAAAAAGAATTTTTAAAAAAGAAAAAGAAAAAAAAAGAAAAAGAAAGCAAGCACTCTGGGGATCCAAAATAAGTGGAGCATCCTTCTCAATCCAGCAGGTGGCGGTAATGTGCCATAATGTTAGATAGCCACCGTATCCGGAACCGGATGAAGAAGAAATCATTTTGGCGGATACGTTTGGCTGAAGTCTCCCCAAACACTGGAAGATATGGCTGCTTCCATTGACAGCTTACTGGAGGAAATCGCTGGAGTTGAAGACCCAGTTGAAGAACTTCAGAGTTTAAAAACTGCTCTGTTAGCGATCCCTGTCAGTGCCTTGAAGGACTCGGTTAGAGGACAGCGTTTAGATGTCATTTTCTCTCTGCTCAACTCCAGTGACAGGTGGGTTTGGCTCTGTGCATCAGCTAAACGTTGGCGAATAACTGCTGAGTCAGTCAGTGGGTATAATATATGTATTGCTAACAGTTAGCTATATTGACACTAGGTTAACGTACGAGAAGGGTTTATTAGTTAGCCTAAAAGAGCTGCTTGAAACTGAGCTAATTGTTAGCAAGCTAACTGGTTACAGTGTTACTAATAACAGCCCCAGCAGGACACTGTTTGACGTTTAAAACACCAACCTTCATGTTTAGACCATGTTTTTAACCACTGTGCCCTTTTTGGACAATGAAATTGCTACGGTTTTTGGTGAACTGTGATTACAAACGTGCTCAAAGTTCGCATTTAAACTACATGTGTTGTTTAAGCCAAGTTTTTTTGGAGTTGTAAACATGCAGCTGAACGAGTTAATCCAAGCACTGTTTTTAGATTGATTTTATTACTGTTATGTATAACCGCAATTCCCGGTCCCATCTAGTTTTTAGAAGACATTTTTAATGTTGTAATTTTTAACCTGTAATAACAAGAACTATTCTACGCTATACAAGGGTTTATGCTTTTCTTTAAATGACTTGTTACTGGTTTCCTAAGCTTCAATGTTAACTGAATTTGGCCTTAAAGGTGCTTTGGTACATCAAATATTTCCACACTGACAGCTGTGAATGGTATTTTCTAACACTGTACAGAATAACCGTAGTTAAAATAAAAAATAATAAGCTATATTGATTGTTAAATAAATAAATACTCACAGGACGCAGGTGGAGCTATGCGTAGACATCCTTGAACGCATCTTAATGGCCATGAGCCCTGTGCATGTGGTCCAGAACTACAGAGCGGAGCTGCAGGGGGGGTTGACTCACCCAAATGACACTGTTAAGATACTGGCCTTGGCACAGGTAGGCTGCTCGCACACATACACGCACAGAAAGTATCTTGTAAAACACTGAAAATATTAGTTAATCCCACCTTCTTGTGTCAGATTGGGAGAGTGGTGGAGGACCCTGATGCTGTTACTGAAATCCTCAACAACCACGACGTCCTCCGAGCAGCGATCCGCTGCATCGGAGAGGAGAAGATGGCTGTGGCAAAGCAGGTGATGAATAAAGCATTATAATTACACTCCTCACGTTTTATAAAGTGTCAGTGCCTGGAGTATCTGTTTCTCTTTTGTTTTATCTCAGGCGATTCAGTCCTTGTCTAAGCTCAGTCATTCCAAGCCTGGATTAGACAAATTATTCCAGACTGACCTGCTGCAAGTCATGAAGGATGTGATGGCCACAAGTGACATTATTAGATACAGAATATATGAGGTATGTTCAAACTGGGTTATAACATAGTTTCAGCAACCCTTGTAATGATTTTAAATTCGATTTACTTAGTTGGAATCGGTCGACAGTATGACATTACTTACACATACTGACTTAGGTCATTTTATATATTGTATACATGTCATGTACAGAGTTCGACACTTTCATATAAATGATCTTATAAAGTTTTTTGTCCTTTCTGCTTCCAGCTGGTGGTGGAGATCTCATCTGTTTCTCCCATTTCTCTCGGTTACTGTGCCAACAGCGGCCTCATTTCTCAGCTGCTCAGCGAATTAACAGGAGACGACGTATTGGTCAGGTAGAACAAACTAAGTTTGACTGCTTTTCTCCTTCTTTCATATGTGTTTCGTCTTTGTTTATGCTGTTAATTTGTTTTTTTACTTTTTTACCAGGGTCACAGCTGTAGAGATGGTTACAACTCTTGCACACAGTCAGCATGGTCGGCAGTATTTGGCCCAGCAAGGTATCATGGATAAGATCTCAAACATGATCAGAGGAGCCGAGACTGACCCCTTCTCTTCCCTCTACCTTCCAGGTGAGTGTCTGTATCATCCCCACCCAAATATATATTTATCTGTCTAATACACAACAATATGATGTAATGCCTTTTACAGTCTTATCCATGCAGTTCAGCATTATTCTGCACTTCATGATGTGAGTATTACTGCTGCAGGTTTGGTGAAATTCTTTGGGAACTTGGCCATCATGGACAGTCCACAGCAGGTTTGTGAAACCTATCCAGCTTTTCAGAACAAAGTGTTTGAGATGGTGCTTGATCCGGACCCTGTGATGATCGGCGTGGCTCTGGACACTTTGGGATTACTGGGATCTAATGTGGAGGGGAAGCAGGTCCTGCAGAAAACAGGTTAGCTCGGTATCCTTGGCTTTATGAAAGAAATTTTCTACATAACATTTTCTTATAAAAGGAAAAAAAATTTTAGTTTAAAAGTTATTCTCTTTTTTCTGACATGACTTTGAAAGGTCTTGGTCTAACAAGACTGTCTTGTATTTTTTGACCATTCTTATGGTTTGACTGTTTTCTTTTTGTTCAGGAGAAAGGTTCAAGGCCGTGTTGTCAAAAACGAGCCAGCTTGCCAGTTCTGGACCTACAGAGCTCAGAGTTCGAAGCTTGGACGCGATATCACAACTTCTCTCCCTGCAGGTATTTTTCTGACATGTAAAGAAAAATCATTTTTAATAAAATATTTCTTAACAACGATACAAAAGTGCAAGTTGGTCAATTTATGCATCGCAGCCAGAGCAGCAGACAGAAGACCTTTTGGCCCTGACAGAGTCATGGTTCCACCTTTTGTCCAGCCAGCCCATGGACATGATTCGCAACATCAGCACTCAGCCCTTTCCAGAGCTGCACTGTGGAGCACTGCGGATATTCACTGTAAGCACTGTTTTTGTTTTTCACCTTCTAATATTTCCTCTTTGTGGCTCTGACCACCTGGTTACCTGTAGAAATAAAGGTCTCTATCTGATAGTGATATTTGGAGGGGGGCACAAGCGTATATTGCTCTAATAATATTTGTCTTATATAATATCACTGGATATCTGTGCATATGTGTCTGCCAGGCCATTGCCACTCAGCCATGGGCCCAGAAGCTGATGATTAACACTCCTGGATTCATGGAGTTCATTTTGGATCGTTCAACGGGCCAGACGAAGGAGGCCAAAGATGCCAAGTTTGAACTGATTGGGGCACTTGCAGGTTCATCAACAGCAGCTGAGATCCTGGGCAGTCAGCACTACATCCGCGTGAAAACTTACCTCAGAGAAGGACCTTACTATGTTTCAGCTGTGGCCGCAGTCAGCACCGAGGGAGCGGACTGAGTCAAATTAACAATAAACCAATTCAAATGCACTTCATGGGCTTCTAGTTGATGCTTAAGTAATGGATAAGTGGCTGAGTGATCTGCCTGTGGATTAATATAACATACTCTGCAAACCCTACAGCATCTGGATAAAAGATTACCATGTAAAGGATGATTAAAAGTTTTTAGAAACAAATAATTTATCTTCAGTACTTGCACGGCTAGGTTGCAGCTGCACTACATTCAATAATTATCAGGTTTTTTTGACAATGACATCACCAAATTCTTGAGTATCTTATCTTATAGCTTGAATTCAGTCTATATTTTCCCATGAAGCATCTGCGCACAGTAGAGGTCAAACAAGATGAACCTAATGAATGAATGAGTACTATACTAGCATACCCACATCTTATCTGTAAAGTCCCCACATACCGTGTTATGTTAAGGTGTTTAGTTTAAGCGTCTTTACCAATACTTAAGTAATAATTAAAAAAAACAAAACATCCACACACTTATACAATCCCACATCAGTTTATTTAGATCCAAACAATTTAAAAGGAAAAAAACCTTTCCATTTTTTAGTTTTTTTGTAATTAAAGAAGTTTGTCTCACAACCTGTGTATTTCTTTACTTTTCATAAACTTTAATCCCCCTAATGAACATATTTTATTCCATTATTACATACTGTATAATAGTATTGGGGGCTTAGTAATTTTTTAAATACTATAATTGTTGCCTTAATACCCATGTTATGGTCGGTCCTTGATTAACTTTGTTGTTCTGCTGCTCATTTAGCACATAATGGGAACCTAAGTAAAAGCTCTGGAACCAACTAATATAACATGGGTGAGACTGAGAGGTAGAGGTTTTTTTTTCTCCGTAGCATTTCTTCTGCGCCTGTCAGTGTAAAAAATAAATGAATAAAAATGGAGGGAACTTTCATGGGAAATTATTTAACGCCATTTAACCACATTTTAACCACAATAATAATAATTAAAAATTGATAATACTTAGTAAGTATTCTAAGTATATATTCAGTGCAAGGACAGAAGCTGGAAACGTTTTAATCATCTCCACCAGAGGGCAGCATTTCAGCTATTTTAATTTTTTTGTACCGTTTTCAATCTTTGCTTTTGTTTCTCTGTGAAATTTATAACATCAGATGGCCGTTTGAATGAAAATCGTGGCAATTTTAGAAGATTACCTTCAGTCCAACCTGGGCTATGCAGTAGCTACAAATATATTTTAACATGAAAACATATTGTTAAATGTGTTTTAAAAACCATCACGTTAAATCACAAATAAGCAAATAGGTTTTAAGTACTGCTTTCACTGAATACTGTGTCCACTTACATGTCTAAATCATTAACCTATAAGTGTCTTATATTGCTTTCTTCTTTAGACTCTCACTATTTAAATTAAAACAAAAAAGGTAAACTGAAAAGTAACCAGTAAGTTAAGGTACAAATAAAGTAGTAAACAAGTCCTGGTTTTATGTTGTATGCAGTATCCAAATGACATAGTGCATCTCTCTGCCAATAACCCATCAATTTAAATTTTAAACAAACTAAAAACCCAATAAATTGGAAAGCACAGAGATTTTAACATAGAAAAATTAAACCCAAATGCAACAGTCGTGTTACTGTTTTAGGTTTCCTTTAGAATTTGAACTCTGTGAAGTGGAGAGTTCGAGCTCAGGGCAGTACAGCAGCTCCACACACCAGATGGAGACCGCGATGGCACAGGGGAAAGGTCCAACTTCTCACTGAAGATAGTATCACACCTTATGTAAGCTTTTAGACACGGAAGATAAAACCAGTGCAGTTTGTACTAATGATAGATGTTACAGACACTGGTCGTTTTCATCCTTATCGGTGTGTCACGTCACTACAACTGTGTAAATGCAGAGCTGGCAGAACGTGAAGTAAACAGCTCTGTAGCTGTAGCATCTACAGCTGGAACATAGTTATGTGTTCTCGGTGACTGTGGCTGAAGCTTGTGTGTTTGTCCCATTTTCTTAAATGCAGTATATTTGAAATACTTCCAAATTTTTCACACACACTTAAAGAGGAAAGAACAGATTTGTTTTTTGAAGTCAAAGCTCAACATAGCCGTGGCCTTGCTTCTAGTTGGGAAATTCACTGGGAAACCTGAGAGGGATTAGCACTGCATCTTGCACAAATTTTCACTCAGGCTGTAGGAAAAAGTAAATTATAATTTAAATATTAGAAGCTGCTGTTATTTTTGTGTTTGTTTGTTTGTTTTAGGGTTTATGGCCATGACTCAAGAGTTAATCTGATTTTACCACATTTAACAAGAACATCTAAAGTGAGGAGATTTTTTTTTATCCAAATGTGCAAAGGTTAACTTCACTTTAATGACATGATGTTCTACAAAAATCACTTTTCAACTCAATGCCGTGACTCGGGAACACACGAAGTGCTTCTAAACTGCACCAAGATTGTTTAGCAGAAGAATTTATGAGTTTTCACAAGCTACCAGCAACCACTTAAAGATGTTTTTTTAAATTTATACTTTACAATATAATATTGTAGTTTATCAAATTTTTGTCTGGATGGCAGAGCGTCTTTATCTTTCCCACAGTTGGACTGTGAAACTTGTGACATCTATAATCCTGCTAAAAAATCACTGTTGTGCTTAATATTTTCCTCCAACAACACACACAAATTACAGCAAATCAAGATAAGATGTCTGTTTTTTTTAAATATTATTGTCTTTTTTTCTATTCTCACAATCTTATTTTGAACATGTTTGCTTGCTGACATTAGGTCAGAGTACAAAATCCAAGTATAAGAAAGTATTAGGAGTTTTTTCAACCTACATAACAAACACTTAACACTTAATTTCACTATACTAAATACATAGCTGCTGGATTTACCTGAGATAATGAAAGAGGGGAATAAGACTATATTGCAATCCAGTAATTATTTGTACAGATCAGCCCGGCTTTAGCACGATGTTACTGCAGTCATATGCAAAACGTTTTTGGTTGAAGCACAAATGTTGTGTTTAATGTGCTTTGTGAAGAACCTCCATACACATTGCATACTTTCTTTTCAAGGATTGAACACACTCAAAAGCCCTCGAAGATCTTCAAAGACCATCTTCTTTCATTCTGATCTAGAATCTGTGATCAGTATTTAAAAAACAAGCTGACAAGCAAAAGCCTACAAACATTTTGCTGGACTTTACTGCCTGGCATAAATGTAAAATGAATCCACATCAATTAATCTGACTTCAGTTATATTTATAAAGTGCCAGTTCACAACAACACTTACACCTGGTAATATACGAGAGAGAAACCCAACGATTCCCTGTGAGCAAGCACTTGGTGGTATTTTCGATATCAAACCTTTACACATCTCTCCCGGTGGAATCCCTTAATCTCACATATGCACTCTTTATCTACAGCATTAGAAATGTTTCCCGGGAGTGAGAACGACTGACTCAATCCCAAACGGCTTCAAACTCTTCAACAACCTCGTGTCACTGCCGTCCCAGTGAATCATATCACCTCACCCACGTCTTGTACATACTTGCTCCAGCTTGCGTCATCAGATAAACAAAGAAATAAATAATAAAAAACATCCAGTCAGTCAATCTTTTCTCTGTACATTTGATTTATTTATTTTTATTATTTCTTCTGGCGCTTCTGGATGTGTTGTTGAAATCATTCAGCTATGCTTTTTTTTTCTCTTTTCCCACATATCGTTTAGTGTTCATCATTAGTGACCTTCTCCTGAAGGATAAAATTATAACACAGGGACTGAAAGACATCTCAAAACATTTTTTGGACTCAGCTAGTCTGAAGATTTCATATTCGGAGTCTTCGTGCATTTTGACCAGACTAATCATGTGTATCAATGATTGCTAAAACATAAAGCTTAAGCATAACGTCTTATCTGAAAAGCTGCACATTAATACCTGCCAAGCTGCTGGGCTCTCATCTTTCCCCTGCTGTGCGATGGAGAAGATGGCGGGGTTTCCTCTGCATGGAGGGTGATTTTCTGCTTCAGCTCATTACACCTGAGAGAAAACTGACAGCAGGCACAAAGGAGAGAGCTCATTTGAGTGGGCATCGTCCAGTCACCATCATTAGTCTATAGATGCATATCATGTAACTGTGTCTGTGTATGCATTTTTATACTATGACCTGAGGGGTCTTTCCTTGTGGAAGGGGGCAAATAAATACTCTTAAATATGTCTTTTTCCATTTATGAATTTGTTATTATAATTTGTCATGTGATCATCTCGCTTGGAATAACAGAGCAGTAAGAGACACAAACCCATCACCAGTGTATTGCAGGAAAGTTAAAATTATTGAATTTATCATGGCAATGCATTCTGTATATGAAGTGGTATGGCTGGGTTCATGCAGACAATACACTATATGGATGAGGTAGGGTGTTAAATATGTATGTGGTTGTACTGTACATTAAAATGGATAATTAAATGGATAATTGTATTTCATGACATATTATAAAGCAGTACCTTTGGACAGGTGTAGTTATATAATCATCAATCTAACAATATATGTGTGTATAAAAAACACCCAGCACGCCCCTGCGGGCGGTTTATCCTTCAAGCTCGGGTCCTCTACCAGAGGCCTGGGAGCTTGAGGGTCCTGCGCAGTATCTTAGCTGTTCCCAGGACTGCGCTCTTCTGGACAGAGATCTCCGATGTTATTCCCGGGATCTGCTGGAGCCACTCGCCTAGCTTGGGAGTCACCGCACCTAGTGCTCCGATTACCACGGGGACCACCGTTACCTTCACCCTCCACATCCTCTCGAGCTCTTCTCTGAGCCCTTGGTATTTCTCCAGCTTCTCGTGTTCCTTCTTCCTGATATTGCTGTCATTCGGAACCGCTACATCGATCACTACGGCCGTCTTCTTCTGTTTGTCTACCACCACTATCCGGTTGGTTAGCCACCACCATTTTGTCCGTCTGTATCTGGAAGTCCCACAGGATCTTAGCTCGGTCATTCTCCACCACCCTTGGGGGAAATTCCCATTTTGACCTCGGGACTTCCAGGTTATACTCGGCACAGATGTTCCTATACACTATGCCGGCCACTTGGTTATGGTGTTCCATGTACGCCTTGCCTGCTAGCATCTTGCACCCTGCTGTTATGTGCTGGATTGTCTCTGGGGCATCTTTACACAGCCTGCACCTGGGGTCTTGCCTGGTGTGATAGACCCCAGCCTCTATGGATCTTGTACTCAGAGCTTGTTCTTGTGCTGCCATGATTAGTGCCTCTGTGCTATCTTTCAGTCCAGCTTTGTCCAGCCACTGGTAGGATTTCTGGATATCAGCCACCTCCTCTATCTGCCGGTGGTACATACCGTGCAGGGGCCTGTCCTTCCATGATGGTTCCTCGTCTCCCTCCTCTTTCTTGGGTTTCTGCTGCCTGAGGTATTCACTGAGCACACTGTCAGTTGGGGCCATCTTCGTGATGTATTCTTGGATGTTCGTTGTCTCATCCTGGATTGTGGTGCTGACACTCACCAGTCCCCGACCCCCTTCCTTCCGCTTAGCGTACAGCCTCAGGGTGCAGACTTGGGGTGAAACCCTCCATGCATGGTAAGGAGCTTTCTTGTCTTTATGTCAGTGGCTTCTATCTCCTCCTTTGGCCAGCCTATTACCCCAGCAGGGTACCTGATCACGGGCAGGGCGTACGTGTTGGTGGCCCGGATCTTGTTCTTACCGTTCAGCTGACTCCTCAGGACTTGCCTGACCCTCTGCAGGTACTTGGTGGTTGCAGCTTTCCTAGCGGCCTCTTCATGGTTCCCATTCGCCTGCAGGATCCCCAGGTACTTGTAACTGTCCTCTATGTCTGCAATGTTGCCTTCTGGTAGTTCAATCCCCTCAGTTCTGACTACCTTCCCTCTCTTTGTTACCATCCGACTACACTTCTCCAGCCCGAACGACATTCCAATGTCATTGCTGTATAGCCTGGTAGTGTGGATCAGTGAATCAATGTCTCGTTCACTCTTGGCATACAGCTTGATGTCATCCATGTACAGGAGGTGGCTGACAACTGCTCCGTTCCGTAGTCGGTATCCGTAGCCAGTCTTGTTAATGATCTCACTGAGGGGGTTCAGGCCTATGCAGAACAGCAGTGGGGACAGAGCATCTCCTTGGTAGATCCCGCACTTGATGGTGACTTGTGCTATGGGCTTGGAGTTGGCCTCTAGTGTTGTATGCCACATCCCCATTGAGTTCCTGATGAAGGCTCTTAGGGTCTCATTGATCTTGTACAATTCTAGGCATTCCAGTATCCAGCTGTGGGGCATTGAGTCATAGGCCTTCTTGTAATCAACCCAGGCAGTGCACAGGTTGGTCAGTCTGGTCTTGCAGTCTCGGCTGACTGTTCTGTCTACCAGTAGCTGGTGTTTTGCGCCTCTGGTATTCTTGCCAATTCCTTTCTGTGTCCCGCTCATGTATTGACCCATGTGCCTGTTCATCTTAGCCGATATAATGCCTGACAGGAGCTTCCATGTAGTACTGAGGCAGGTTATTGGTCGGTAGTTGGAGGGGACTGGTCCCTTCTTGGGGTCCTTGGGGATCAGGACCGTCCGACCTTCGGTTAGCCATTCCGGGTGTCCCTCGTTAACTAGCATCTGGTTCATTTGTGCTGCCAGACGCTCGTGGAGTGCAGTCAGCTTCTTTAGCCAGTAGGCGTGAACCATGTCGGGCAGTAAGAGACACTATGCACTAAAGCACATTGTTTCCACATTTCTCTTATTTCATGAACAAAGTCTTGTTTAGCATTAACACATGTACAGATATATATATATATATATATATATATAAAACAAAGGAACATGTATTACATATTTATTCATAGCATCTATGTACATTTTGTATGGTATAATCAGAGCAGATATAGAAGATGAGCTAAACAGAGGTAGGATATAATATGCATTAGCTTCCTCCTACTGTGGTCAACAACAGTCAACATGGTCAACACTGAAAGGAATATAATGGCTTTCACTGATTTTGTGTGCATTTGTTTCAATGCGGATTAGATTAGATTGATTGATTAATTAACATATTCATTGTCTCACAACCCTCATAAAATATCTATATATCAAGCACAGCTGGGCTATTTTCCCTGCAGATGTTTACTTGTGATGCTTGAAGTGGATTTTGCTGACACTTTTTCTTCTGCACTCTGAATGCATTTCCCCGTTAAATAGTATTTTGCTTGATTGTGCCACAATTGCTTAAAATGGCAAGCATCCAATAAAAACAGCAGTACAGCACAATATAAGCTTTTTAAAATAAATAAATAAATAAATAAATAAAAAGTCCAAGCGTTGTTTAGACTCCGTGGTCATGCTTATGTTGAAGGCTGAAATGCGCTGATCTCTTGTGTCCTTGCCTAAATGTTAATGTTCCCGTTTCAACTTGAGCTCTGTTGAAGTCTCTGAGGAGACCCGGAGCCTCCAACAGATGGTGCTAATCTCTCTCGCTCTCTCTCCGTCTCTGTCTCCCTCATCATCAAGAGTTGGGTGATAATTCGACAGTTATGTCATGAGGTGTACCCGCACCTCAATAAGCAGAGCTGTGATGTTCGCTGCTGCTGCAGACCTGTCCTCTCTGCGTCCCACAGTGTTTCCCACTCCACACGCTGACAGCCAAATGATTTCACTCGCGCCTCTCAGCGTGTCCGTTTGAAGAGTTCATCGGGCGGTTGTCACATCGCTGGCAGCCTCTGTCTGTGCGTAGGCTGACACAAACTCACCTTCGAAATGCACCTGGATAGGTGAGAGGGGCGCGCGAGCGCGCGCACTGTCAAAATCACTTTTAAAGGAGCGCGTGTTTTATCTCCAGGAGTACACTCCTTTTTGGCAGATCACCCTCCGATGCAATTAATCCAGGAAGACGACTTCGCCAAGGGAGACTCAACGCCGACCACCGCAGCACTCCAGTCCGACGGCAGCGCCGGATCTCCGGCCAAAATGTGCAGTGAATGTTACGTGAATCAGTCATTTGTGAACGATGACGGGAGCGTGAACGACCACAAGCCACGGTAAGACAAACAACAGAGACTCCAACAAGTAGCCTCAACCGGCGAACTTCATCCATTATGTGATTGACGAGGATGAAGTTAGATCCTGTATTCTTATATATATATATATATATATATATATATATATATATATATATATATATATTTTATTTTTATATATTTTTTTTAAAGTACATTCACTTGCGGGTTAGTTTGGGATTTGATTCTAAAAAAAATATCAGGAAAATTGCCAAATACCTGTTGAATAATGTGACTGATGTGACGTGTTGCATTGTTTTTCTCATCCATACACAATCTGCTCATCCGTCATCACCTGTTTTGTGTCCAGCTGTTCACCGGTGTGCTGTCTCAGCTTTCAGTGTTGGCCTATAGATGACAGATTATCTGCTGCTCATATGAATCCATTACCAGGGCTGGTGATGCCTGGTTTGACCCGTGCACGCACATGCTTTCTTAAGAACATTTGGGATGATTTTTGGCCAAAACAAAAACCATCTTCTCTTAAAAAATGGATACTGAAACCATACAATATATATATCACACGCATCCATACGTGCTGAACTATTTGAATGTAATAACACATTTTTCATGTCTTCACTTATCTTATGAGAGCTGAATGGTGAACTTTACTCCTGGGTTGTATTTGCTTAGATGGATGAGTTAAACAAAATCACAGTATCAAAATCAGAACATCCCCTTCATCAATCATGCATTAAGTTTGACAAGGTTAATGGAGGATCAAAGCTGACAGACACAGTGATGGAGATTCTGTTTTGTGCAATTCTAAGAGCCTGAAAACGTTATTTGTCTTCACACCAAACCACGTTCACTTGCATTAATAACCACCCTGCAATGAGTCATATTTTATCAAAGGATACAATATTTTAATTATGGAGGTGATGTCTTGACCGGCGCTGATCATTTGACAAATATTAAAAGCAAGAGTGTAATCTCACAAAAGCATCCATCCATGCTGCGACAGCCACACAGTTAAAAATATTAAGGCATAAATAACGCCGCTCACTTCACTCTGGAGTTTCTAATTCATCTCATTTTTTCAAGCGACAGAATCAGTTCATCTTCCCACATCATCTTCTCCAGCAGTAAAGGTAAAATCCCACTATGCTGTATTTAACCTTTGCATGTTACTCAGGCTTTCGGGCTGCACATTAGAGAGATGTGTCTCAGCATCTGCGGCCATTCAGAAAAACACAGCAGTCGAAGATTTTTTACTTTCTTTCCCACTGGTTGAGATAAACTTTAATCCAAGTTATGAATCTATAATGATTCATAATCATCATTCATAATATGAATGATGTGTGCTTGAAGCTGAGCCATATGTTGAACCCGGTGGTGGACAAAATACTCTTGGATATTTTGGAAAAGTGAAGTAAGAGTGCAACAATGTAAAAAACAAACCACTACATGAACATGCCCTGAATTGAAAGAAGGCATTTCGATCCTTGTCTAAAAAGAAAAGGTATTTTTTTCCATTTCATGCAAGCATGTGTATACTCTGTTAATCTAAAGAAACAAACGTTACGCTTCTGTTAACAAAGTTAAATCCTATTAATAAAGCTGTGGAAAGTACTCAGGTCTGTCTTCTATGGTCTGTAAGCAGCACAGGAGCGACATAACCTTGAATGCATGCTAATTTCTGCTTTTAAGCCTGAATCATCACACAGCAGCAGCATTTTAGCCTGTCCCTGCATCTGTCCCAGGATAGTGAAGAAGCCACAATGCATGGTGCTTTAGGTGAACATATGTTGGCTGGTTCTTCATTACACAAATATTTTAGCTGCAAAGGTTATTGTTTGGGATTATCTTTACTAAAAATACAAAAATATAAACTTTACAGTACAATATAAAGTATTCATTAGGGGCATTATCCTTTTTGGTCTGATTTTCTGTAACCCCATACCCGGGCCCCGTCAACTGCACTTTTCCATCCCATGTTTACCTTCCTTGCCTCCTTTCCTTCTCCTTGTGCTTCTTGTTTCCTTTCAACATTGGCTCAAGTGGCTTCCTTCACTTTTGCACAACTTCCTGTGCCTTCTGTTTCTTTACTTTTCTCCTGTCCCTCCCCCCAGCTCATCCCCAGCCCCACTCCAGACCAAAAACAGCAGCCGCAGTACTGGGGTTATCTTAGACATCTCTACTCTCAAGATGGAGCAGCTAGAGAGCGAGGTGCCTCCTCTGCCGCCCCGTTTCCGCTTCAGAGACCTTCTTCTTGGGGACCAGAGCTTCCCGAATGATGACAGGTAGGCAGGAAGCTTTGCTTATAACACACAAACTTGGCTGAGACGTGGTGTTTGAGGTGGTCAGGAACCGAAAGAAGTAAGCTGAGAAGAAACGGTCAAACTTAAAATTTGTACAATTCTGACAGACGCATCAGCTCATAGACATATAACCTTTATAATGGGTGTTATAGGTAGCCTAATATTTCAGCTGTCTATAGACCAGTTTAGCAATTTCTCAACATTGAATTTAGCTTCGTATTTCAGGTAATTGTCTCTTAAATTCAGCACTTTTGTTGTTTGCCTATTACTTTTAACAAATTATTTTGACCATTGACCCTTAGCTGAGCTACCTGTGTTAACTGTTTATGGCTTTTTACTCATCTAAGTTGAGCTGTTGCAACATTTATTTGTAACTCTTAGGTTTTGGTTATATATAATTAGCTGTTTTGCTATTTGTAGTTTACTAATTTGAGTTATTTCAACATTTAGTTGTTTCTTTAAGTATTATAAGTATTATAGCTAACATGTTGGCTTTTTATCCTTTCATTGCACCATTTCTTTACATTTAGCAAACAGCTGTTTGCCCAATTAGGTTGGCTATTGATCTCATTTTTACTTTACTGTAGTGAATGATTAATGTTAGTTAGTTAACATTATTTACCAACTAGCACTCTCTCAGCAAGCAAGTGTAACAGTTGAGTTAAATGGTGGATGTTTTTTTGTCAGAATCGGTTAGTTGTCCTACTTAGTTTTGCATCCCAAAGCAAGCAGCTGTAATCTTTAAACAAATGCTGCTTAATCCTCTTTAATGTGGACTATTTGGGGGTAAAACTAATAATAAAGAAAATAAGACCTTGGTTTCTTTTTGCACCATTTTGTGAAGATGAATCTACTATTACTAATAACTGTGGTAATAAATTGTCAAATTAATCGATGTTGGTCAGTAGTCTCTATAAAACGTTATGAAATAGCATTAAGTGGAGTAGTGTAAAATGACGACATCTAAAAAAGAGCACACATCCATTATTGCCCCTGTTTTATTTTAAGTGGCTGCTGTTGTTGTTAATTTTTGACTCCAACTGTTTGAATTTTATGTAAGTTATTAGTGTTTTATTTGCAACAGCCCCTAGACATATACAGGGTGAAAAAAAAACAGTAAATTGAATTGAATTAAATCTCATCACAGCTCTGTTGGTCGTCTGCTCATGTTGCTTTCACTTATCAAGCATGCTGATTGCCAGACCTCTTCTTTTTTTTTTATTATTCCTGACAAATACTGTTATTTGGATTTTAATCCCACTTGATTCACCTCTTTGTAGTTGCTGAAAAGGCTTTGTTCATGGAGTGTTTACCAGTGTTTGCCCCCTCCAGACTTTAGCACATAAGAGCGCAGTTTGAAGTGTTCTCTTTTTCCGGTCTAAGTGGTGTTTGTGTTTAAAAGAGGCCAGAAACGTAGCAGGATTTGGGGCGCTGTCTGTGGTGCTGAATAAGAGGGAGGTGCATGAGAAGCTGCGGAGTAGGTGTCTGTGTACGTATTTGAAGATTGAAGAAGTTTGACTTGAAACACATTTTTCTTTTCTGCGACAACATTGCGACCTAATTCACTGTCAGAATTGAAAATGAGATCTCTCCGTCTGTCTTTCTGTCTTTCCTCATCTTCTGCCTTCAGCGCTCTACTCAGCTGCAGCATCTGTGCGTGATGCTTCTGTTTTTCTGAGATTTGCTTCACTGGTTTCCATCCTGAGATTAAAAAACATTCTACTTTAGGGAATTTAGAGACCTTCTTCTTCATTAGTTTAAGCACAAACTCAAAAAATAAGAATTAGGCACTCTTTTTTCTGTTACAGCATAAAGTTTTGAAGTGAATTGACGTTCATAATTTGGGTAAGTCAGCTAAAAAGCTAAAACGTCCTCGGGATGTTTATTCAGTGCATAATCGCGTGTTCTCCAGATGGACCGCTGGAGAGGTATGATCAGATGTAAATTTAGAAGTGATAACAGCAGCAGCAAGCATTTCAGACTGTAGAGCTGTTTGTAATATTTGTCATATCTGTTTTGTTTGATGAGGAATAACAACAAGCTCTGCCAATGCTTTTAGTCAAAGATGACCTTTTCTCCAGCTGTCCTCACAGCTATCCTCGTTTTCTCTTCGAGAAAGCTCCAAACCTTTCCAGCTCCTATTTAAATGGTTTCCCGTCTTTTTTTCTGTTCTGTCCCTGCAAATGAGCGTATCTTCTGTCCTTAGGAGATAGTGTTGTTTATAGGGGACTGATGCTTCAGGTTAGCGTTCCAGTGGTCAAGTCAAGAGCTGTCTCTTGAAACCCCAAATGTCACCGGTCACATCTGTCCGGGGAATCATCCGTCACTCAAAGGTTCCTTTCTGAAGGAATCAACACTCAGTAGTGGCAACATAATTTACCACAACTGAGTCCAATTTGAAAAATATGTCTCAGTTTGCTACATGATCAATGTGTAAAACAACAGAAAAGGTCCATTGCCCAGACTGTCTTGTGTTATATTAAAGCTTGTTTTGTCTGTAGTAGAAAATATCTAAAGTAGATATTAATTGTTTATCTATTATGTAACTTTTGAAGTAGTATAAATGGCTATGATAAAGTTATTTATTAATAGAAAAAGCTGTAAAACATGAAAATCCTGTTAAACGTTCGTAATCTATGCCCCCCTTTGGATTTTCCAAAGCCTTCCACTGAGCTGGATTGGAGTCTTTGCCAGATCAATTCTGGCCCCCGAGCCTTATGTTTGACTGCCCTGCCTTGACTATCTCCTACCTGATTTTTATCTAAACTTTGTGATCCTGAACACCATGATGTGTCTTACAGGCAGAGGCTATGATATAAGGGTGTTCACGTGCAACTCAGAAGCCACACTGAGTGGCTGTACTGGTGTGGGCGAAAGGGGGTTCAAGAGCGATGGCCTTTCCTCCTATTTTCAAAAGCACTGACTGCTGGGGGCAAGGTCATCTATAAATTAGTACTTCAGACATCGCAAATTTAGAGGAGACAAAGAGGTGGGAGACTGAAGGGAGGGTGACAGCCAGAGCAGTCCTCTTGATTTTCCTTTCATCTGCACTGCCTGTTCATTTTTTTTTTTTGTAAAAGTGCATCATCTTTCTGTTTTTGTCTCAATCCACCACATCCTGCAGAGCAAAGCGAGCGTCATCACCAACTTGTGTTTAGCATGGTCAGACAGAAGAACAGACGGTAAGGCGGCACATTCATTGTGACTGTACGAGCTCCGAGACATGAAAACTTCCTTCCAACAGGCTGAGGGTAGCCTGCTGACATGCTGCTGATGCCAACAGCAAATTAAAACAAATCCGAGTTCATCTGACAATCTCTCTGATATGGCACAGTGAATGTTTACAGCTTTGTGCTGCTAGAGAGGACCATGCTGCAGCAGCAGCAGCAGTTAGGGTTATTCCTGTCAAAGCAACGTTGCTGTGGCAACAGGCCCGCGCAAAGAAGGGAAAAAAATAAAAAATAAAAACGAAAGAGCGGCTGCGGGAATATATTTCTAAAAATACTCCAACAAGCATCTGAAAATAAAATATATATATAAAAAAACGCTTCGTCTATGATTTCTTATTTTTATCTTCTTATCTTTATCGTGTCGTTTCATAAGTTAAAGCTAAAATCAGTTCATCCTCCGGCAGTGCTGCGCTGGTATTTTAGAGCTGCAGTGAGGCACGTTGGTCATCTGTAGGAATTCAAACTGGTTGCACGACACAGCTACAGGTGTCCTGCACGATGGATCCGGAGATCCTCATCCCAACCTGGAGGTCGGACGCGTTTGGTAGTGGTGACGCCGGGCAGAGGTAGGGCCACGCGGAGCGGAGACCAGTTTACCCTCCGAAGTGCGCACGATGTCCAAATGTTAATGGAAGTGGATGCGCCGGTAAAGAGGCGGGGGAATAATGCTGTCCAAGGCTTTTTTTTCCTTCTCTTTGCTGTGAATTATTATTTTCAGGCGGGAAGAGTTGTAGTTATTACGTATTATGAGTTATTAGAAGATTACCAGGAGTTTGATAAGCGATGGAAAAATAAACAAACAAAAAAAACTTCCTATTTATTTATTTATAGGGGCCAGGATCAGAAAGTCATTTCTTCTTTACGCATCGACACTTCTGATATTATAGAAAGTAAAACGGTATCTTAAGGTCGCTATGTTGGATTATTATGTTCTCAGTTACTCCTGTACTTCTTTTGTTCAAGTGTGAAAGCCCCCACTCGCGAATTTGCAAGGTGACTATTTAAAGTAGTCGAAAACGGAAAGGTCTTCAGTCACGAAAACGCGCAAATGTTGAGTGCTGAGACGCACATGAACTAAATCTTTGTACATTTAGTTTCAGTCGTACCAATTATTGATTTGTTTTAGCGGTAAGTCAGCTTAGTGTCACATAAATGAGAAGAAAAAACAAATTAACTGAAAGTTTGTGAGATTTTTGGGACTTTTTGCTTGAGGACTTTATATATATATATGTATATATATATATATATATATATATATATATATAAATTAATCCACATATTTTCTGTCAATTGATGAATGGGCCTTTTGGATTGGAAGCAACAGGTCTATGCTGTTATTGATGAACCCCTCGAGCTACATTGATTTAATTAAAGCGAGGCAATGATCACACACACGCACTCACACTCGCTGAGCCACAAGCACGCGTTTAAAAAGATCTAATTGGTCACAGAAGTGTGCGTCTTGTTGCCTGAAACTCCGACGTGACACTGCAGTATGACTAATATCAGACCTCTTCAGTTCGTAATTGTGTGCTCAACAGGAGCTGATTAAGGGCCATTACTTGTACCCATTAGGCCTATGTATGCGTGGGAGGGTATAAGGACGCGATAGACAGACAGACACAGACAGACAGAGATCAATCTGTAGGACTCTCATATACGACAGCACAGCCTCTCATTTGAAGTGTTTCTGCCTCCAGAGCCCATCTCTGTCCTGCTGCTGGCCACATGTTACAGATGTTTTTAGTTCTCATCGCGGAGCGGTTCTCTCCGTTTTTTTTCACTGAAGGGTTTCCATCACTGTGATTTAGTTTTAGTGTCGTGCAGAACTGTAACAGCCATTTTAGTGCCGCATCCAACAACCCACACCGCCTTTTCCCTTCCACTGTGATCCTTTCAGCCACAAGCCAAAACTTGAGATTAATGGAGCATCAGTGAAGCATTGCAGTTTTTTACCCTTTCTGAAATCCTGCTAATCTCTCTCATGCCTTCCTTTTCATACCTTCCCATGCCCATCCATCAGAAAACAGTACTGTGAAGACAGCACTGAAATTCTCTTTCATTCATAGCTATCAAAGGAGTTTTTGCACTTTCTCTCTTTTTGTGTTTCGCTCTGTCTTACAAAATGTTTATGATTTCTTATTTTAACCTTTGGTCTTTTCTTATAACAGAAAAGTTTGAGTTTGCTGGTGTTGTAGTTTATCCTCAAAAAGTTTCAGATGAAATGATTATTGTGATATTGTGAAATAGGTTGTTTAAAAAAAATGAAAGTAAAAATGAGGGGATTTGGTGGTTAGAAATGTTGCCACACAGCAAGAAGCTTGTTTTTGAACCTCCTGGTTCACTGGTTCTTTCTATGTGTTTTCTTTACCTGTGTGGGTTTCCCCTGGTGTTCTGGTTTTCTCTTTCAGTTCAAAAACATGCTTGTTAAGTTAATTTGTGATTTTAAATTGGATGGATATGTGGACGTGAGAGTGTGTGGTGGTTGCCTTTCTTTCTGTGTTAGCCCTGTAATAGTTTGTGCTGTCCTCAGTTCTTCCCATCTTTCAGCCCGTGTCAGCTCAGCTAAGATCCAGCCCCCAGGGGACCACAGGCTACTTACAAGAGAGATTCTTTTCCCCAAGGAATCTCTCCTAATCCCAGCTAGTTTGGATTTAGCATAATTTGATGAGGTATACAGCACTGTGCAAAAGTCTTGAGTCACTCTTCATTTCCCAATACTTTACTTGGAAAATGAGAAACAGATGCAGTGATTTATTGAGTTGTGCAAACATAGGTGGAAATAAGGTAAATGAGATAAAACAGAGATGGTAGAATTCTAACAGAAGTCAATATTTGGTTTGACCATCTTTAACTTCAGCACAGCCTCAACTCGCTTAGCCAAGCCTTCTTGTCATTTCTTTATGTAGTCTTCAGAGATAGTTCTCCAGGCTTCTTGGAGGACATTCAAAGCTCTTTTATGGATATTGGCCACCTTTTGTTCCCTTCTCTGTCAATATGATCCCACACTGCTTCAATAATGTTGAGGCCAGGATCCGATGAGGCCAATTCTCAGCAGATCCTGGTGCGTTTTAGTTTTCAATGTGTGGTATGATTTTACTGAAAAATGAAGCTATTGCCAAACAGCTTCCTTAAGAATGTCTTCTTGACAGCCGTCCTTGTACTGAGACCATTTCTGATAAGGTTTCATTGGATAATTGGAAGATGGATAATTGGAAGGGCTAGATGCAACTCTCAGGTCTTTTGTCAGGTCTTTGCTGGATTTACCCTTCATATTTCTTAATGACATGACTTTAAAATACTGTTCATCTGTTATAGGTACTTCATTAGACCTGCCACTTCTGATTTTATCCTCAGCTATCCTGGACTTGACTGTCCAGTTTCTTCAAACCTTGTTTCCTCAGATATATACCAAGTGTTTGATTCCTAGAGTAGAGAGTTTGATTCCTTTTTAATGCTTGAATGATTCATAGGTCAGTGTTACAGTAAGTGGCTTAACAACAACAACAACAACAACAACAACAACAACAATAATAATAATAATAATAATAATAATAATAATAATAATAATAATAATAATAATAATGATAATAAAAACAATCCTGTGAAAAAGGTCAGGTGTAAGGACTGGACTTAAAATTAGTATTAGTGAAAAAACAGCAAGAAAAACTTTGAAAGACCTTCAGAAAGTCTGGTGAACCTTTCTTCAAGACAACCTTAAAGAAGTTGTAAGTCTCCCTCCTTCAAAGAGAAATATAAGAAAATAGGAGACTCAAAACTTTTGCACAGTACTATATTGACTCAAGCATCTCACCAGCTGGCACGAGTAATAAAGCCAAGTGATACAGTAGCAACAGCACAGGCAGTCAGTTGTTGGCAACAGGGTCTTACATTTGAAGTGTCTTCTTTTTGGGAGTTTTTATGTTCTCATTGTGCCCGTGTTGTTTTTCTTTGGGAGTCACAACAGTTTGAAAAAAATGTCACAGGCACTCAAACTAGATTGGACCTCCACATCAAAACCTGATGGATGGGCTGATGCTGTCACAGGGATGCAGGAGGATCAGTCTTTGACAGCTTTGAGGGTGCACAAACGCAGCTGTGTGGGGAGATGCAGTGATTTCTAATTTAGCATAAATATGAGCAGCAACAGGATTAGGATGAGAGAAACTGAAAACGTTACTAAGGCATACCAGAATAAAAATGAATCTCCTCACACTCAAGATATTTTCTCAATAACCACAGTTAATTTGTAAAGGAGTCACTGATGAATATACATTTTCATCTTCATTATATCATTCTTAATAGCAAATACAAACGGGTGTGCACAATGTCTCGCACAACATGTGTAATCCTTCTGTGGGATGGTGCAAAAACAAATCTAATATTCATTTATGCACAAGCGCGTCTTTTCATTCCATTTCTGGATGTTGGATTTCTCATCATAAAACATGCTTTGGTCTGATATGAAAATCTAGCAATGCCACTGATAGATGTCACTGACACAGTGATATCTGCATAAACTGTTCCCATCTACTATATGACCTTTTTAATGATGATATCAGAGGAATAGAAAAAAAAACTAGGCTCTTCTCTTCTCTTCTCTTCTCTTCTCTTCTCTTCTCTTCTCTTCTCTTCTCTTCTCTTCTCTTCTCTTCTCCTTTTAAAATATGAATGTTGTTATCTTGCATACAAAAAATATGCAAAAATATTTACCTTCGTCTCTTTTAACTTCACTCCTGGCTAAAATGATGCTCCACACTAGCAGCTGCTCTTTGGTTTCTTCAGTTGAAACTGTGTGGCCTACAGGAGTCCTGTCATGTAATTGGAAACTAAATCAGACACAGATAATTACATAACTCTCCTCAGGCAGATAATTACAAAAACAGCATTATGAATATTCATGCTGTATTAAGGTCGTCGTTTTGAAAAACATCTTCGTATCTCTGTTAATGCTGCTGATTCTTGTGTGACTGTCTCTCTCCCTCTCTTACCTGTTAGGGTGCAGGTAGAGTTTTATGTGAACGAAAACACTTTCAAGGAGCGCCTGAAGCTTTTCTTCATCAAAAACCAAAGATCAAGTAAGTGGATGGTGCCGGCCACCATCTCATGTTCTTACGCTGAGTGCTGCTTAATTGAAAGGGCACATTAAAGGGCAACGCAACAAAAGCAAACCCAGAAAGCTGTGCATAATAAGACCCAGATGTATAAAGAAGGGGAAATAATGATTGAATATGTACATCTGCTCACTTCTAAAGAACAGTTTTAAATTTTCATGGTAGTTATATATTAATTTTAATATCAATTAAAAATCCAGAAAAGACTCATCATATGAAGAATTGTGAATTGATTTGTATGTCACTGAGTGAAATAAGTACTACAACCCAGCCAGAATTATTCTGATTCCTGCAGATTGGCCGTGTGTGTCAATTGCAATCAATCAAAAAATCAGCCAAGCAATTAGAGATGGTCCTGATCTCAACTCATTATGTGTATAAAGCACACCTGCCCACAGAATCTGTTTCATCCATTCCAACCGCTCCGCCACCATGGGCAAGACCAAAGATCTGCCAAAGGACATCAGGGATGAGATTGTAGACCTGCACAAGGCTGGAATGGGCTACAGCTGTTGGTGTGATTATTCAGAAATGGAAGAAATATAAAATGACCATCAGTCGCCTTCAGTCTGGAGCTACATGCAAGATCTTGCCTCATAGGATGATCACGAGAAAGGTGGTGGGTCACCCAAAACCACATGGGTGGAGCTTGTTAATGATCTTAAGGCAGTTGGGGCCACAGTCACCAAGAACTCCGCTGGTAACACACTACTACACTGTAAGGAATTGATATAGATTGATATGTTGCTGCACCTGCAATGTCCCCCTGCTCAATTGGGCACATGTACAGGCCCATCTTAAGTTTGCCAGTGAACATCTATATCAGCGGTCCCAACCCCTGGGTTTGGTGACGGGCCACGAGAGTTGAGGCTCTGGTGTGGAATTCGTGGTTTTCAGGGTTTTTATTGTCAACTCGGTTTCCCTAGGTTCCCACGTTGTAGTTGTGTGTCTTATTTTGAATGAAATATTTAATAATAATATGATCCAAAGAACACAATCCCCACAGTCAAGCACAGAGGTGGAAACATTGTGATTTGGGGCCGTTTGGGGCAATCCGATGATAGACACCTTCATCGGATTAATGGGGCAATGGACTGGGCAGTGTACCATAAAATCTCTTCTCTCAGCCAGAACACTGAAGATGGGTCATTAATGGGTCTTCCAGCATGACAGTGACTTAAAACAAACCACAGAGCCAACAAAGGAGTGAGAAGAAGCAAATTAAGGTCATGGAGTGGCTTAGCAAGTCTCCAAATATCAGTCCTGGAGAAAATCTGTGGATGGAGCTGAACCTTAGAGTTGCCAAGCAGCAACCACGAAACCTAAAGGATTTAGAGAGTTTCTGTAAAGAGGAGTGGGCTAAAATCCCCCCTGAGATGTGTGAAACCTGGTGACCAGCTACAAGAAACATATTGCCGCTGTGCTTTCCAACAAAAGTTTCTCCCCCAAGTATTAAGTTAGACTTGCTGACATGCAAATCAATGATATAATTCATGTAATTTGTTTTTTCTGGATTTTTGGTTGACATTTTGTCTCTCTCCATTAAACTATAAAAATTATAAAAATATTTTAAAAATTAGGGACAAACTTACAAATTCAGCCCGGGATCAAATGATTATTTCCACCATTGTATGGGAACACCTGTGGAGAATCCCAGATGTTTTTTCCTTACCTGTCAGAGATTTACTCTGAAGAAATGACACTGTGTTAAATGCAGTTTAAACTTAAACACAGGAAAGCCTATGTACACACTGTCACAATAAATCTGATTTGCAAATAAGATTTATTTATACAAATCTTATTTTCTTTTGCCTTCAGGCCTCAGGATTCGTGTGTTCAACTTTTCCCTGAAGCTGCTCACCTGTCTGCTGTACATCATCAGAGTGATGACAGACAACCCCGCTCAGAGCGCAGGCGCCAGCCACAGCGCTGCACAGCAAAACGCTCCCAGTGGCAACAACAAATGGTTTGTTTAAAATAAAGACAAAGGTTTTCAGGTCAAGTCGAGGATTTTTATCAAGCACTTTCTAACGCAATGTTATCACAACACTCTCAAAAAATGAAAAAAACAATTATAATGTTAAGATTCGTGATTCATTCATTGCAGTTGATTAATTCTTTAAAGGAAAGCAACAAAAAAGGCGAAAAATAAGCTAAACTGCAAATAAAATGGCAAGTACTGAATGTAAGGTTACTGGTTAAGGTTGCTCTGCATATTATATGTAGGAGGACTGTTCCACAGGTCGGGATCATAATACCTATTTAGAAGCTCTGGAGTCTGCATAATCACAGCAACAGCAGGCTCCTTTGGTGTCCTTTAGATGACACAGCATGCTCATGTGCGATACTATATATAGGATACTGTATCTATTGTACGCATCATAAGACCTAAATATCACATACTATGATTTACTCATGAAAGTGGTCCCTTTCTCATTTTTTAAAAACCAAATTATTATGAATTGAATAAATATTATGTGTAAAACTGCCAATTCTAGAGCTACTACATGCAAACAAGTGCAGACCTCCCAGTTTGCATCTGTTCATCTAGAGTCGCCTCTCAGTGACTCTAGATAACTTTAGGCCAGTCAGTGGTGATCTGTAGAGGTAATGTCTCATTCCAGTGTCTGCCCCATCAACTTTTTGCTGTGCTTTATCTACCTGCTGTTGTGACCATGGGTAACTGCTAATCAGAGTTCGATTCCACAGATAGTCACCTCAGAACAAGAAGCTCCTGGGCTTGACTCCACCAGCAGTGTGGGGCCTTTCTGTGTGGATTTTGCATGTTCCCTTTGTGCTTGCGTGGTTTCTCCCAGAATTAGTTTGGCTTACTCCCACAGTCCAAACGTCAGGCATTTCAGTTTAATACTAATTCCAGTGATTCTAAATTGGCTGTAGGTTTGAGTATAAAAGCGTCTGTGTCTCTTTGCATGAACCCTGCGACAGTTGAAATAAGCTTTGGCCGCCCCACACCTTAAATTGAATAAGTGGACGATAGGTGGTGGAATGGATAAACATTTTGTTATATGAGAAATATAACAAAGGGTCCACTTTGATGACTGAAGATATGTCTTATAAAACCAATAGATAAAGCAAAGATTTGCTTATAGGACAGAACAGGAAGCCTTTTCTCTTTTCCATACAGTTATCTATGAGCATGTCAGGAGCTGGCCAGTTCCTTTGGGTGGTTAACTTGATTAATTGGCTTTTTGTGTGCTTTAATTCTTACACAAATCAAATGATCATTAATAAATAAATTATGTTTCATATTTAAGTTTTTAAAATTTTTAAAAACTGTGAAAAGATCTAGCCTTTTATTTTAATTCAGTATGAAGATTTGAGGAACTCATACTTTGCTTTAATAAACTGACGTATCTATGATCTAGTTCAGTTGCAGAAATTCGTGTTTCATTTCCTGCTATTTTGCTGCCTTCCTCCCTTACTATCATCACTACTCCACAGTGTCGACTGTCAGTGGAATGGTTCAGTGCAGGACAGAGAAATTAACTGGTAAGCAGCAAAAGGTGTGATTTCTTTCAGCTCTTTGTTTGGTCTGATACCTCATTTCTTCCATTCACCTTATTAGTTATTCTGGCAGGCCATCGGTGTTTTCATTATCGGATGTTCCCTTTTTATCAACATTTATGTAAAGAGATCCCTGCCAGCTTTGTCTTCTGTTTATCTCACGTTGTCACTGATGGTATAGACACCAATCATGTACCATTTTTCTTTGATTTGGAGGGAATTTGTTGTTAAATGTAGTACATCGTGGCTCAAGAGTTGGGAGTTCGCCTTGTAACCGGAAGGTTGCCGGTTCGAGCCCCGGCTCGGACAGTCTCGGTTGTTGTGTCCTTGGGCAAGACACTTCACCTACCGCCTACTGGTGTTGGCCAGAAGGGCCGATGGCGCGATATGGCAGCCTCGCTTCTGATGGGCAGCTGTGGCTACAACTGTAGCTTGCCTCCACCAGTGTGTGAATGTGTGTGTGAATGGGTGGATGACTGGGTGTGTAAAGCGCTTTGGGGTCCCTAGGCGGGACTAGTAAAGGCGCTATACAAATACAGGCCATTTACCATTTACCATTTACAATTGTCACTGTTGTGTGCTCTCTCTGTCAGGGAGTTGATCTTCTGGGTGGATAGGAAGCTTCCTGTCTGGGCCATTCAAGTGAGTCACAAGAGAAGAAAGAGCACATAAAGCAAAACGTTCAATGACTTTCACTGAGTTGCATAAACTTGTGTGTGTGTTTGCCGGCCTCATTGGCACAGCTGGTACAGTTTGTACCTTGTGAGTGTCTGTGTGCGTGCATGTGTGTGTCATTGTGACAAATTGTCCTGGAAACATCTTCTGTAAGTGGAACTACCACAAAGCCATTTTGAGTACTCGGGCAGGTCTTTATCTGTCTGTCTGTCTCTCTGTATATCTGTCTCTCTGTCTGTCTGTCTGTCTGTCTGTGGACAGATTTCAACAGCATAGCGTCACAACCGTGCAAGATTCAAGATACTTTACAGGTGTGTAGTTGAAAATGATGGCTGATTTTTAAAGACGGGGGGTTCTCCGACCCATGTGTACTCACACGATCAGGTAACAGCGTAGCAGTGACTACATGGGTCGTGGGTCGGAACATCAACACATTGACAGGTGTTGCAACTGGCGTGATCCCATCTCTGCTTTTAATTGTGCTGTTGACCAAATATTTGCCTGTCTAATGCAAACCATAAATGTCTGATCATCATGTGAAAACATGGTGAGCATCATTCTTAGAAGATTATTTGTGACAACGCTGTTGTAAATAATTAAGTATGTCTTATTTCCTGTTTTTGCACAGGTGATTGTGGCCATCATTAGTTTCCTGGAGACTATGTTACTAATGTATCTGAGTTACAAGGTAAGACGGAGTGTGCTAAAAAAAAAAGCACTCTGGCTTCAAACATGATTAATGCATTCTGTACAATTAATCACTTACAATGTGCTAGATTGACAATCCATAAGTGGTGCAATTAGACCAAGTCATTTGTCAAGGCTACATTAAAGACAGACAGTAATTGCAGGATATGGCTGAGGTGAAGGAATAAGTGGTTTTGCAGGGTGACAGACAACAATGAATCTCTGCAGTGACTCACTGTCTTTTGTGTGCTTACAGATGAAAGTGTTAAAAGTCTGTGCCTGTTTTTACTTTTAGGGGAACATTTGGGAGCAGATATTCCAGGTGTCCTTTCTTCTAGAGATGATCAACACAGTTCCTTTCATCATTACGGTAAAAGTTTTACCATGACAACCCTGAAATGTGCCTTATTATGCAGAAGCACTCTATGAAAAATTAAGCACATCCTATGATTCAGAAGCTTGTGGAATCACTTTTAGCAGCAATAACTTTAATAGTTAGCAACCATTTTCTGTAGGATTTTATCACTCTCTCACATTGATGTGGAGGAATTTTAGCCCACTCTCTTCTGCAACATTGCTTCAGTTCGCTGAGTTTTGCAGTTTATTTATGCACAGCTCTTTTAATTCAATTCAGTTCAATTCCATGTATTTATACAACGCCAAATCACACAACAGTCGCCTCAAGGCACTTTATATTGTAAGGTAGATCCTACAATAATACATACAGAGAAAAAGCCAACAATCATATGACCCCTATGAGCAAGCACTTTGGCAAAAGTGGAAAGGAAAAACTCCCTTTTAACAGGAAGAAACCTCCGGCAGAACCAGGCTCAGGTTTTGGTTTGACTGGAACAACGGAACAGCCTATTTCTTTTATTTTTCAGCTTCTTTGTTATAGATTTGATGCTTTACTCATTGTCCTGTTAAACATGTGGTCTCTGGAATTATTGCTATACAGAGGAGTTTGTGGTTGATTCTAAGACTGCAAGGTCCCCAGCACCTGTTGCTGCAAAATAAACAAATCGTCACCCCTCTACTGTGACGATTTGATAGTTGGTATAAGGTGTTATGCTATGTCCACTTCTGGGAAGATTGGTCACTATCTTGAATGTTTTCTACTTTTGAAGAATCATTCTCATTGTATTAAGGATTGCATGCATTGTATAAATGATGGACGTAACACTCCCTCCCAGATTGGTGGGCAGCAGCAGTTGCTTCTCAAAGATGGTTTCTGAGTTCTTTCGTCCTCTGTATTGTGTTAATGCACACTACTCCAAATGTATTTATCTGTTCTTAAGATAATGTTTTTTTATTATATTAAGATAGATAGAATCTAAAGAGGGTGTACTTTCTAATGGATGGCAGCTTGATTTGTGGTGGCCAGATGGCCAGAAAAAAATAATTATTTCAAGCTCAGCAGAATTGTCTCTTTAAAGAAGTCTTGGCCTTGCTGCTCTAAAAGATAAAACAAGTTTCATTAAGGACTAGTTTGTTTGTGCCAAACTACATCAATGTGCAGGGCAAGTGTGCATCTACCTGTCACAAGAGGGTCATGACAATTTTAAGTCTGTAAACATTCAAATCATTGCCCTTGCTGTAATTAATGCTGCATGCTTGCTTTGATTAGCTCTTATATGAAAATGCTCAACTACAACAAGTACTAGAGAGGTAGCACTGACATTTTGTGCAGATTGAGCTACATGGACAGAGAAGATAGAACTACAAACGTTATAGCTGATTAAGACAGTGCAGAGTATTCCTCTTTAATGATTCTGGGTATAAAAACGTTACACAATAATACTTAAAAGTTTTAATTTTCACAGGTAGCACGTTTAAGCTGCAGACATATGCCCCACTGCTGTGAGTTTTTTATTGTTTGAGAAAACTGTGAAATGAAGTGTTTTCTACCTCTCCTCAGATTTTCTGGCCCTCGATAAGGAACATTTTCATTCCTGTGTTTCTCAACTGCTGGTTGGCCAAATGTGCTTTGGAGAATATGATCGTAAGTCAAAGCGGTTAACTGAATTTTGTCTATTAATGACCAGTTTTCAACAGCTTATTGATTTACTTCAGACATTTTAACTGCACTGATTTATAGAGGCCTTCGTACTCCCCGACATCCACACTGTAACAACAAAAAATCCTTCTTTGGTTCTGCTCTGTTTGTGCTGCACACAGGAGGGAGCTCATTAGGGATTATTTTCAGTGCTGTGTGCATTTTATCATGTTGCTCTGCAGACTGCAGTGGGGAGCATACAAGAGTAGAAGCATCTGCAACCGCTAAACTAATTCACAATTAAATGGAACAGGGGTAGACGCAGTGTCACTGATTTTAAGCATTTGTATCCTTGGGAGACACAGTGGTCCAGTGGTAGTACTCACTGTCACCTCACAACAGGCAGGAGCTTAGTTCAAATCCAGACTGGTCCTATTGCATGCCTTCACTGTGTCTGCTTGGGTTTGCTCCAGGTATTCCAGCTTCCTCCCACAATCCAAAAAACATGCATGGGGTTGGATTAATTAGAGATCCTAAATTGACTCTAGATGTGACCTATTATCTGTCTCTGTGTATTAACCCTACAACAGTGTACCCTCGTCCTGTGACAGCTGTGATAGGCTTCAGCCTCCCCCTATAACTCTGAATTTGATAAGCAGAAGAAAATGAATAGGTTTTTAACTATAACTGCTGTATGTTGTTTATGGTAGAACGATGTCCATCGAGCGATCCAGAGGACCAACTCAGCCATGTTTAACCAGGTCCTCATTCTGATCTGCACCCTGCTCTGCCTCGTCTTCACTGGGTGAGCCATTCTGTTCAGAGTGGTGACATATTTTGCTTCTGTCTGTGTTTGCTAAAATGTGAAAGAACTGTACAGGTTTTTATTTATATTTTTAATAATTACTAAGCGATACTAAAAATGGTGATCCAGATAATTCCAAATATTATGGGAGCATAACTTTGACAGTGTTTAGTTCACTGCAGGGTAGTTAAAGTCATAGACAGTACGTAAAACACAGATGTAACCATGATTATGTGAGCTGTTAATAAACTGTTGTTTTGAAGCCTGGAGCTGAGCATTTTCACCATCAGCGTCTTGGTTTTTGGAAACCAGAGGTGATAAGCAATGGTTGGCTGTGACTGAGAAATCGAGCGACTCTGTGCACTCGTATGGTAGCGACCTGCCAATCACAAGGCAGGCAGACTCCAAAATATACCCTGCTTTATTTAACTCTAAATGGGGCCATACATTTAAAAATGAAAATCATGTTATACAGAAGATTCAAAACTAGCGATTGAGATCATAAACATATTAAGAAGTTTTTACTGAGGTCAAAAATCAAGGGTCAACACAGTCATTCTCTTAGTTACAGTCTGACTTCTTTACAGAAATGAAGAAGTTGCCGCTGTAATTAGGACTCATGCAGTTTACAGGTACTAACGCCTAGTCTCTGCTTACTGTTCGACCTCACAAATAGCTGTGCGTAAGTGTGAGGGACCAAGCAGCCAAGGCATAGAGGACACAGGAAAAAATGTTTCTTTATTTTAACCCTCGAAAAGGTTCAAAGCACAAAATTCAAAAACATAATTAGCGGGCCCATAAAAGAGGTCAACTAAATATAACTCTACAAAATTAATTTCCAGAAACCTAAACAAACAAAGCGGACACAACTTAACTCATAAACTGACCTAATTACAAAGACGCATGAGGGTAAAACACCCCTGTTCCTGATAAGCACATGGTTGGTCCTTCTGAGCAGGCATTTTGTTCTCAGGTAACTCAAAGAAAGAGAAACATAATTAATATAACAAAAAAGATTTTTAGAAAAACCACACAATGCTTTAATGCACGCGCCTCATAATATCAGTGTTGGGTTTAAACTAAATGATTAATGAATTATATTAATGAAGAAAACTGCAAACCAAACTAATAAAGTAAACTAATGGACTGATTTATCCATGTGTGGCTGATGCCACCACAGTGAGAAAACTAACGTCACATCTCCTGGCATCCACCGTGTTTTGGTGTTATTTCAGCTTACTGTATACTCTTGCTTTTTGTGACCTGGTAAATGTGACACCGTACAAAACAAGCGTACAAGATCACATTTCAGTGATATAGCCGTACAGGAACTTAAACATTCTCAGATTATACAGTGGAGGTTGATGCAACAGCTTTAAAAGATGAGAATTTACAGTGAAAACTTTGAAAAGCACCCACCAGCTTTGTGCTTTGATTTCTTCTACTCTATACTACTGGTTAAAGTATAATTGTAACGGTGAAGAGTGATCCGAACCATTTTTGCTAGCTGAGAAATGCTCAAAATGAATTAAAATATCAGTTGTGAAGTCAAAATGACAAACAAAAGCTTAATGTTTATTTTTTATTAATATTTAAACAAACGTATTAGTTGTTAATACAGCATATTTATTTATCTATTCCTTGTGGCCTCTATGTTCAGGTTCATAACCAACCTACATGCTGTAGCTGTATATGCTGACTTTGTATTTGTTTGTATACAGCACGTGTGGGATTCAGCACCTGGAACGAGCAGGCAAAAACCTCTCCCTCTTCACTTCGTTCTACTTCTGCATTGTCACCTTCTCCACTGTGGGCTTCGGAGATGTGACTCCCCGCATATGGCCTTCCCAGTTACTGGTAGTCATCATGATCTGCGTGGCCCTGGTGGTGCTGCCTCTTCAGGTACAAAGATACTGACATAATCTTTGGATCCGTTTACATTTCCTCATGTGACCTTTGCATCGCTTGCTGCTTGTCAGTTTGAAGAACTGATTTACCTGTGGATGGAGAGACAGAAGTCTGGGGGGAATTACAGCCGCCACAGAGCACAGACAGAGAAACATGTTGTGCTGTGTGTCAGCGCACTCAAAATAGACCTGCTCATGGACTTTCTCAATGAATTCTACGCTCATCCACGACTGCAGGTAACGACCGTTACATACACGTGCTCGAGGTTTACTTACAAGTGATAATGACTGACATGGTGTGTCTCCATTTACATAGAAATTCCTCTTTTGAGATACTGATGTGGTTCTTACATAATCTTCAAGGATTACTATGTGGTGATCCTGTGCCCAACTGAAATGGACCTCCAGGTGCGAAGGGTGCTGCAGATTCCTCTGTGGTCTCAAAGAGTCATCTATCTGCAAGGGTCTGTCCTCAAAGATCAGGATCTGCTTAGAGCCAAGTAAGTTACAGTTGCTATAACTAGATTATACTTTAACTGTGACTTTTTCCAATATATAATCCTGTAAAAAAAAAGAGACTCTTCACAGGACTGTTTGCAGTCCTGTTAGAAACTAATCACACCCTTCCAATAGGAATTAAGAGGGTAAGTAACACTTAGCCCTGCTAATCAAATGTACTTGATTAACTGATCATCAGCAAGTTAGAACACCTCTACAAAATTTTGGCAGTTTGCTAATCTTAACACAATTAAAACAATGCAACAGTCTCAGGAGTCACACTGTGCAATTCTCAGAGAAACCGGACCCCAGAGCTACATCTCAGACTTTACAGGCTTCAGCTAGTATGTTAAATGTAAAGGTTTATGACAGTACAATGAGAAAAAGACTGAACAAGTCTGGCTTGTTTGGAAGGGAGAAAGCGACATGACAGCACAGCATAGCACAGCGGGTTTTGCCAAGTTGCATCTGAACCACACGACTTCTGAAACAATGCCCTTTGCACAGATGAGACCAAATGTGAGGCCATCTGTCCAACAGCTAAAACTTGGGCTCAAACTGGGTCATGCAACAGGACCAAGATCTCAAGACAAATCTACAATCTTGTTTATTATTTCCTTACGCCTGGTACCCTTTCTTTTGGTGTTATGGTTTCATGTCCCTCTTGTTTACCCACACTGTTAGTTTATTGTCTCCTTAGTCCTGGTCTTTTATTTTGTGAAACTCTTGTCTCTTGTGTTTTGTATTCAATTCTGCCTCCCCTCTTTCATTATCTGTAATTAGTTTCAGCTGTTTTCCCACCTGTTGCCTGTTTCCATGTTATCCTCTGTTTGTATATAAAGCCTCAGTCTCCTTTTTGTCCTTTGTTGTATTTCTCCTAGTTTCATATTTCCCTTGAATACTAGAAGTTTTGGTTTCCTTGTTTTTAACTTGCATTATTTTGTACTTGGTGTAAGTTTAGCATTTTAGCCGCTTTTAAGTTTATCTATTGTCTTCCAAGTCCTGCATTTTGCGCCCATCTTCTGCCTGCTACACAGCTGCTTCTGACACAAATGCCAACAAACATCAAGGAAATGAAGGAAAATTGCAAAATTTGACGAGCTTCTGCATAACATTGATTAGGGACGTGGTAAAAGTTTGGAACACTGTCCATCATTTACTGAAATGTGCCATGTTAGTGCTCATTTTGTGGGAAACTAAAAATTGCTTTATTATATAAAATTTTTCAATCATTGTGTAAACTTTACTGAGTTCGCAGAATAGTATTAAAGCACAGAATGAATATTGGGAGGGGAGAGGATGGGAGTTGAGCTGTTGAAGCCCATATTATTGGTTAATGCAGTCCTTAGAAACCCACTATAAGTGGTTAAGTGTAAGTGTAAACATAGTCATAATAAAATACTGTTTTATTGTGTTCGCTTCACTGTGTTTGGCAAGAGAGAAGACATTTTGAGAAGAGGTCAGAGTGATGTGAGAATTTTATTTCTAAATAAATTCAATTGGGCCCCAAAGTATTTGTGCTTGACTTCAAAAGAATGCTACTAGAATGAAAATGAACAAATGGAAATACAGCCTGGATCAAATGCGTAGTTAAGATGTTAAGATAAATGTCAAACTTCCCATTACAAAGAATAACATAGATATTGAAAGAGAAAGTTGAAAAATGAAATGGTTTCAAGACTGACCTTTTTTGAAATTGTCTTTTCCCCCTTTTTTCTCAGTCAAATAGCTCTGTGTGCTGTTTTTTCAGTTTGTTTGTCTTTCTTGGTTTCCTGTTGATTGGTTATGTTAAAAATATAATAATATACCGGTGTCATATTCATAAAGACAGTTTTATGGATTCCTTTCATCATCTGACATCTGCACCTCATTTATTTCCAATTAAATCATCTACAGTGGCTCCCAAAAGTTCATATTTCACATTCTGGGAAAGGTACTGATAGTTCTGGCAAACTGTCAGTAGGACTTAAAAGACTATTGTCCTACCAATCCTTAATATTACCCTGATATTCTCTTCTTCTTTTCTTTGTAAATAGGCTTGTCAGAGCTATTGTTTGGCCTCATACTCAGACAACACTGTAATTATTCATTCAAGCTATACTCATTCCTTTTGAAAGTGAACCGATAGAGGGACTGCTCTTCTGAAGAAAGGCAACATAATCTGTCTCACATTCTTCTGATACTTTGGAGTTGTGAAAGATTCATGAGGGAGACTATGGAACATTGTAACAATGATGAAAGGCATAAAAACTTGTTGTCAATCTGTATGTCAAGTCAGGTTTATTTTTGTAGCCATAATGACATCTATGACTCAGTTGAATTTTATTTATGTCATACCTCTTATACAAGTCCAATTTGACAAATATCCAGTATGCAGAGCTGCAGCCAAGCTTAAGCGATAAATCCAGGAATTTTGTACAGCGCATTACAGTTAGTTTGCATATTTGTGGTAATCGTATACAGTCTTGATTTCTGTACGGCTGTTTGAAAAACTTCACAGGGATTCTTTCAGTGAAGTTGTGACAAAGGTGACAAAGACGAAGGTGTTCAATAGACAGAACCACACCAGGAACAGCCCAGATATAAAGTGGGAGGAATAATTATCTGGTGCTTTGCTTAATTTGTAAGTTTGCTTACCTCAAAAAAAGTCTTTGATTTTTATGGTAGTTTCATTTGAATTTTAATAGAGAGAATATCAAACAAAATCCAGAAAAAATACATTACATAGAAGTTAGAAACTGATTTGCATATGATTGAGTGAAATAAGTATTTGATCCTCAAGCAAAACATAACTTAGTACTTGGTACCCTTGTCTGCAACAGCGACAGCAAGAAGATGTTTCTGTTGCAGACAGGAGGGATTTTGTTCCGCTCCTCCTTCCAGAAACTCTCTCCTTTATGTTTGTTGGCTGCTGCTTGGCAACTCAAAGCTTCAGCTGCCTCCACAGATTTTCTATAGGATTGAAGTCTGGAGACTGGCTAGGCCACTATATGAACTTAATGTGCTTCTTCTTTAGCAAAGCCTCTGTTACCTTGGCAGTATGTTTTGGGTCATGGTCATGGAAAAACAGCCCCAAAGTATTTTTCCAACTCTGTGCTTGACTGTGAGGATGACTTTGGGTCATACTTAGTATTAATCTTTCTTCAAAGTCCGAGTTGATGCTGAAGAGCTTGATTTTGGTTTCATGTGACCACAGCGCTCTCTCTGGATCGTTTAGATGTTCACTGGCAAACTTAAGACAGGTCTGTACGTGTGCCTTCTTGGGCAGGGGGACCTTGCAGGCACTGCAAGATTTCAGTTTATTACAGCATAGTGTGTTACCAGTGGTGACTTCAATTCAGTTCAGTTTTATTTATATAGCGCCAAATTAAACAACAGTTGCCTCAAGGTGCTTTATATTATAAGGTAAAGACTCCGCAATAGTACCAAGAAAACAGAGAAAACCCTAACAATCATATAATCCCCTATGAGCAAGCGCTTTGCTGACAGTTGGAAGGAAAAACTCCCTTTTAACAGGAAGAAACCTCCAGCAGAACCAGGCTCTGGGAGGGGCAGCCATCTGCCGCAACCAGTTGGGGATGAGGGAAGGAAAACAGGTCTCCTGTTATTGTGAGGGGAGGAAGAGAAGTTATTTTATATATTTTTTTCCATTTCTAAATCACATCAACAGTTGTTACCTTCTCACCAACCATGTTGTCGTCTTGTAGTCCATTCAAGCCTTGTGCAGTTCTGCAGTCTTATGCTTGATCTTCTTCGGCAGCTATTTGGTTTTGCGTGGTGGTGGAGAAGTGGGAATGGATAAAACAGATTTTATAGACAGGTTGAATAGGTTCAATTATTTATTTCAGTTAAAATTATGCATATCAATCTGTAACTTTTATGTAATGTGTTTTCCTCCATTAAAAGTAAAAAACCATAAGAATTAGAGACTGTTCATTTCTTTGGAAGAGAGCAAATTCAGGGGATCCCCCACCATAACTGCCATCTTTGAAAACATTTTATTAATAATTAATAATAATTAATAACTGTAAACATAAACACACCCTGGCACTTCTCAGTTCTGTGCTGACTGTACAGCTGTACCATACAGTATGTCCTAACTTTATTCAAATCAAAATTACATTGATGTAATGGATTGTGTAAATTCACTGTATACATTTGGCAGGTTTCTGACAGAGCAATTAGAAGTCGAGGACTGGGCGTGTAGAGCTTATATTCTGCATCTGGCACTGTTTCAAATCCTCCCACACTTTGTTTTGCATTCTGCACTCTCCTGGCTCTGTTAATCATATGCAAAATCAGTTCCATATTCTCAGCACCTTCAGTATACAGTATATATTATTTCAGCTTGTTTTGTCTGCCTGCAAGCGAGCAATGCTAATCTGAAAATTCAATCAAAGATTGTTGTTGTCACGCCTCACTGTTATCATTTCAGCTTTGTCTTTTGTGGATTGTATTTTCTCTGCTGCTGTTTTGTTTTTTTGTGTAACATGACATTTAATAATTTGTCAATTTTGTCACAATTCTGCAGAATGGATGATGCAGAGGCTTGTTTTATATTGAGCAGCCGTAACGAGGTGGATCGCATGGCTGCGGTGAGACAAAAAATAACAAATGACAAATTATGAACTATGCTGTAATTCTGATTTATGAGTTTTCAGAAATGAATGCTGTCTGTCACAGAGACAGCTGCATAATTTTTGTTGTTTCCCCCCTCAGGACCATCAGACCATCCTGAGAGCTTGGGCAGTGAAAGACTTTGCTCCAAATTGTCCCCTATATGTCCAGATACTCAAACCTGAAAATAAGTTCCATGTTAAATTTGCAGGTGAGAGTTTCTAAATTAAATAATGAAGCAATCACGCAAATACATGTTCAGTCAAGTCAGTAAGTTTTTGGACAATGACACAGTTGTTTTGTAATTTTGCCTCTGTACATCATCATGGTGGATTTAAATGTATACAGTTGAGGTTGACTGAAGCTGAGAGGTTTTATCCGCTTTATTTGATATGGAATAATGACGGGAGAGGCCTCACCTGACCATGAAGCTGTTTATCAGTCCAATAACCTTTGGACATCTGGCTAAATAGGAACTATATATAAAAATGGCTGTAATTCCTAAACAGCTAGTGCAACACTTTTATTAAACCCTTTTATTCACCCCTTGAATTAAAGTCTGAACTTTTAATCAAAGCTTGATTGTGTGATTTAAAGTGCACTGTGGTGGTGTGCTCAGACAAAACAACAGAAATTATTTTTTTGCCCATAAAAAAAGCAAATGGGGAATTATTTTACAGCCCACTTCTTTCCCTTCATATACACTCATTGGTCACTTCATTTGGTATACCTGTTCAACATCTCGTTAGCACAAGCAGCTAATCAATCACATGGCAGCAACTTAGTGGATATAGGCATGTAGACCTGGTTAAAGCGACGTGCTAAAGTTCAAAGTGAGCATCAGAATGGAGAAGAAAGCTGGTTTAAGTGACTTTGAACATGACATGGTTGCCGGTGCCAGATGGGTGTTCTGAGTACTTCAGAAAAAAGAGGTCCAACCGAGTACTAGCTAGGTGTACATAATGAAATGGCCAGTGAGTCTATTTACCAGTAGCTTTTGTTCAGTCTGTGGTAATCAGACATTTATAAACCTTCCAGTTTGTTCTTTTACACCTAACAACTGCCCATACAGTTAGCTATTTCAGGTTTAAATGTCAGGCTAAAGCCAAGAGTTGATTAGCTTAGCTCAGCATAAATGTGTAACTCCCCATAACACCAGCATGTACTGTAAAAATTAATGAGATTGTGATTTAGCAAGAATTTGGGGAGTTAAGTGTATTTGTTAACAAATACAAATCTGTAAGACAGCTCTGATTGTGCACACAAGTAAATGCACACATGAACTTGGCTAAGCCTTACCATATACTTGCCTTTGCAGTGATGATGGGGCTGATACAACTTTGTACAGTGACACATAATATAATCACCCCATTATAACATTAGTGCAAGTTGTAGAGTACTGTGAGTAGTTCTCAGCCAGCTCTGCTGATCAACTATTTTCTTCATTTTCAGATCATGTTGTTTGCGAGGAAGAGTTCAAGTACGCCATGCTGGCTCTCAACTGTGTTTGCCCTGCCACCTCCACTTTGGTCACACTCCTTGTACACACTTCCCGTGGACGGTCAGTTTTTCTACAAAACCTCCTCAGGCTGTTTGATTACTCCTTAGTGAGACTGCAAAGTTCAAATTTCTTCACATTTTCATGTCTGCTGATGCATAAATAGGGCCCATGGAGCTGCCACAGAGAGGTGAGAAAGCCAAGCCAAAGACAAAAGTCCCAGCTCATTGTGAAGCTCAGCAGGATGTAGGAGAGAGTGCACCAAAAGAGAGAACAGGCGCCACCGAGATTGATTTTTTTTAGCATGTGTTTCCTTTGTAACGCCGTATGAAAAGCACTCCAGAGGAAAATGATTTTTTCACAGCATGCAAACAGATCTCGCTTAAAAGCTGATTTCAGTGCTCGAGGGAAACAGCATTAAAGAAGAATAAATAGGCTTTAGTTAGTGCTTGCTGTGTTCCTGTCAACCCTTCAGAAAAAAAAAAGCTTTGTGTATTTTCTATTGTGAATTTTTAAAATTGCAGACATTTTCCACACAGGTGTAACAATATGTACCTGAACGTACCATATTTCATTCTGCATGTTTCCTTCGCTTGTGTGGGCGTTTTGTGTGAAACGCTAGGTTTTAGTGACATGCAGCTCATCATGCAGTGGGAAATAAAAGGGGATCAGGAGTTACCAATTGTCACGAGCATGTTATTTTGCCTTTTACTCAGAAATATGAAAGTTAGAGTGAGAAATCCAATTTACATGTCTTCTTATGCAATATTAATAACTACTAAGAAGCAAGTCTGTAAACCACCACCTTGGGGTTGTTCCGAGCATCTCTCACAGCCCATTAAACTCCATCAAAGCACTTGAACAATTACAGTAATAACCGGAAGTCATTACAAAGGGCATATTAGCACAAAACTGCCTGACTGACACAGATAAATTAAGCTGCCTGCTTTCGCCAGGAGACTTTTGGGACCCCAAGGGTCTAGAGGTCTGCAGCAAAGAAGAGAGTTTTTCTTTCACAACTGATGATTATTACTTATGCTGAATAGACTTAATAGGTTTACGTGTTAAATTTACCCATCTGTCTGTATTTCCTCTGAATGATTCCAGAGAAGGACAGCAATCCCCGGAGCAGTGGCAGAGGATGTATGGATGTTGCTCCGGCAACGAGGTCTACCACATCAAAGTGTGTGACAGCAAGTTCTTTGGAGAGTACAATGGCAAAAGCTTCACATATGCCTCCTTTCATGCTCACAAGAAGTGAGTAGCTTTGTAAGCAAATGCATCTCCCTCAGAGATTAAAATGTTTGCTTGTCTGTTTAGCTTAGTGTTACACAGCATTAAGTGCTTCAGCAGTGCTTTTCTGCTGAAAGTCATATTCTGTGTGCCGCAGACTGCAAAAACACTGGTTTTAATTTCATGCATGTTTAGATAACACTTCTGCTCTTGTTTGAAGAAAAAGCTGTGCCAAATACTGTCTTGCCTAGAATTATAAAAGGAAGCTGATATCATACTTATATATGTCCTTTACAAATAAAGCTACTAGCATCAATCAGTTAGCTAATCATGGCTTGAAAACCGGAAATAAGTAGAAGCGTTAGCTTGTCTCTGTCCAAAGGTATCTAAATCCACCTATCAGCACCTTTAAGACCCATCAAACAACTGTTCTGCATAGGGCAGAGTTTAAAGTTTAAAAACTATTCAAGATTAAATTAACCTGCTCTTACTATCTTTTTTAGTAAAATGGACTGAAACATTCAATTTGAAATTATGTGCTACTTTTAAAAAATGACTCTGCTTACGCTTGCTCCACTTACCAAGTACCACAAACACAACTTCTCATCTGAACCATGAGCTCATTGCAGGGATGAAATGAAAAAAAGGATACGTGCAGGCGGGGTCATCTGTTGACTTAACTGTCTCCGTGGCATCAGTTAAAAGGAGAACCACAATGCAGCTCGTAAAAACAGATGTTGCTTGACAGTATTTTGTGTAACTACCACTCAGATGTAACAACTCGTTAACTGTAGATGCCGTTCTGGATCGTTCCAACCTCCTTCAACCGCTGGATAAGGAGCATGTGGCTGTGCCTATGGTGTTTGGACATGACATAAGAATCATACTGACAGGACGCAAGAAGCTCCACTTTGGGGGTTTTCTTGTGTTGCCATGTCTTTCATGTACAGTCTAGTAGCCGCTTTGTCCTGCTGGAAGAGTCCACTGCCATCAGGGAGTGGTATTAGTGTTGTGTTCAAACTAAAATCGACTATTCATCGGGATCTAAGAGAGAACAGCATATCATATTAGCACTAGAACTAGCTGCAAAACAATATCAGTCAGATGATCTTTTGTGGAATTGTATCAGGTTATCAAGGAAAGTTCAGTATTTCTTAACACCTGTTTTGTATAATTTTAGCAAAGTGCTATAATATGAAAATTTATTTGATATAGGAATAACAAGTACATTTAAGACAACAAGTACATTTAATATGCATGGAGGTTAATTATTAATCTTGGAGCTCTCATTAAGATGCAAATTAAAGTTTTTCTTTTTTTCATGCTGTAAAATATAATGAAAGAAAGAATGAGCAGAAACACCAACAAATATGCGTTAAGATTGCAAATCTTATTAAAGCTTATAATAGCTTTTAAGCAATTAAAAGACTTACTACTGAATTTTCAGTTTTAATTTGAAGTTTCTGTGCTCATCCAATCTGAAAATCTAGTCTTTAAACTTACAAGTAGAACTGCTCTTTTTCTTTTGTCTTCAGTCTTCCATCAAGCAGGTCGTTCAGGCGCTTTAGTCTAACGGCAGGTATGTGATCCCCAGGTATGGTGTTTGTCTGATTGGTATAAAGAGGGAAGACAACAAGAGCATCCTGTTAAACCCTGGGCCGCGCCACATCATGGCTTCTACAGACACATGCTACTACATCAACATCACCAAGGAGGAAAACTCAGCCTTCATCTTCAACCAGGAGGAGAAGAAGGGTGGTCCTGCTGGGGGACTCTTTGATGGGCCTTCACAGCTTCCTGTCCACAGCATCATTGCCAGCATGGGTGAGAAAGAAATCAAACTGATCACGTTCGATCAAACTTAGGACTGAGATTCATATGAACCAGAATGGATGTATTTACAGGTACGGTTGCCATGGATCTTCAGAATACAACACCTCCTGACGCCCCAGTAGGTAAACTGGTCCCACCTACAGTAAATGGAACTGGAAGTCGTAGGCCGAGCATTGCTCCGGTTCAGGAATTAGCAGACTCAGCCTCAATCTTGCCATGTGACCTGCTAAGTGACCAATCAGAAGATGACTCAGTCTTCACAGATGAAAAAGGCCACTCATCTACAGAGTAAGGATTCTTGTTTTCTGTGCATGTGTAAACACACACAGTTTAATACCACAGTCCATTTTCTAAACTTCTTGTCCAGTTCGGGGTAGTGGGAAGACTGGAGTCTAAACCAGCTCTCATAGAGGGAAAGGCAGGTTACACCCTGCCAGACAAACATAGTTGTATTAAACATTAAAATTGTCTTAATTTGGACATGGATGTAGGCCTTCTATTCAGAATGCTGGCAGGTATTAAATGTGTATTTTATGTCACCATGGCTGAAGTTCATGTTGTTCTCAGAGAGCCAGCCATTCACTCTCACATTGACAACTATAAATCTTTGAGAATTACCAGCTGACAGGGAGAACATAAAAAAACACACAAAAAGGTGGCAGATGGTAACTGGATTCAAAACCAGGACTCTCTTGCTGTGAAAATGCACGTTAAAGCCATTAACTGTATCTAAAAGATGGACATAGCCTCTGTGTTCATAGTGTTTATGTATCTTTTTTGAATCTACGTTGTTTTTACTGGACAGCAAGGTTCAAAATATCTGGCTTCACAATTAAAAGGTATTGAAGTCTACGAGCCCATTGCTCATTTTATTTATAACTTCAGTTAACAACTTCGTAATGATTATGGTCTTAGTCACTGCCACTGACGTTTGTTTTGTAAAATATGACACAGTTTTAGATGGTAGCGACTTCCATCTATTATATACAGTCTATTCCTAAACCTATTTACAAGGAGACCGAGCAGAAACCACACCTAAAGAAATTGATTAAAAGAAAAAACAGCAGGGAGTATTATTAGCGAGTATGATTACTCGTTAGTTATTAGGCTTAAATTTTTCTCAGATAGAACATTTTTTGTAATCTTATATTTTTGCAGTCACTTTAAATTTGCATTCTTGTCTAAGTTCACAACATGAACTTTAGCATGCTGGCATGGGTTCATGTTGTTCTTGTTCAGCTTGAACAAGAACAACATGAACTTCAGCCATGGTGACATAAAATACACATTTAATATATGGCAGCATTCTGAATACCAGGCATACATCCATGTGCAAATTAAGACAAACTTAATGTTTAATACAACTATTTTCTTCACTGTTTTGTAGTATCCCGCCTATATATTATGCAAAAAAAAAAAACCCTCAAACAAACATTGTTTCTTACCTGTTAGATTTCTGTAGTGGCCACTGCTAATGTGCTGTACATATAATAAAGATACTCCTTCATATTCCCTTTTTCTCTCTCCAAGTAACAGAGGCCAGTTTGGGTGTTTTTATTAAAAAAATAAAGGAAAAGAAAGTCCTGTATGGTTTATGAAATGTGTCGTTCATGCTTTTTGGATTCGTTGCTAGGTATGTGAAAGGTTATCCCCCTAACTCTCCGTACATTGGGAGCTCGCCCACCCTTTGCCATCTGTTGGCTGAAAAAGCCCCGTTTTGCTGCCTACGTCTGGACCAGGTGGGCAGTCGATGTTCCTTCAACTTAGTCACTCAAATTACTTACTGCCTCAATCACTCCCTCTCTCCTCTCTCTGTCCTTCACTTCATAAAAGCAATCCTGAAATACCTCCATGTTTCTGAGTTTTTTCTGTCTTTGCAGGGGTGCAGGCACAACAGCTTCGAGGATGCCAAAGCGTACGGGTTTAAAAACAAGCTCATAATCGTTTCAGCCGAAACAGCAGGGAACGGTCTCTATAACTTCATAGTGCCTCTCAGAGCCTATTACAGACCCAGGAAAGAACTCAACCCTATTGTCTTGCTGTTGGATAACCCGTGAGTTCGCCCTCGCAGCGCGCACACACGCCTGCCACACGCACACTGTCCCTTTCTTCTCCCTTCACTCCATCCTTCACCGTTTCACACCGGGAAACATTATGTATGTTAAAAGCCTGCGTCAGCCGAGCACTTAGGACACGGCTGTGGAGGCGGGACTCCATTGTCAGCCCTGATGTTAGGTTAGTGCTGTACCGCTTGCAGTGACGGTGTGTTTTGAGTGACAAAGAAAATAAAAACGCTGCTCTCTGTACCTCCAGACGGTCACCATGGTAACTTGCTTTGCCTTGAACCTGAATGATTTAGATTGCTACAAGGGGAGGAAAAGATGGAGAAAATGATTTCTTTGGAGAGCACTACGCAGGCTTTCATCCACAGCCCTGATGTGTCCCTTTCAGCCCCCACATGCCAGCTCTCAGGACTCTCATGGAAACAGACAGATAACAATAACTCTCCGTTCATGCAGCGCTCTCTCTTTCTCTCTTCCTATTGGTGTCGCACGCATACAAATACAAACACCCACGCACTTACGACAGCCTTGGGTCTCTAGTCAGCAGGACTGGGCAGATGCATATGCAGTGACGTTCTGTCAGCAACTAAATCTCTCTGAGTGGACTCATCCCTCAGCCTGGAGACACTAACAGGGAATTAAAGCTACCATTTAAGGGCTTTGGGGAACCTGTGCTCACTGTTGCACATATTATAGGAGCATAGCAGCTACTATAGTCAAAAATCTTAATGCTTTCTACTTTAATAGACTTTATTTTATGTTTGTCTTGTTTTTTTGAGGAGAGGTCAGGGCAATTTCATTTTGCCTGCTGAGATTTGAATGATCAAATGATCAATATTTCAAATTTGGCCCATCTCATGTTGTTATAATTCATCGCTGCACATTAAACAAAATGACAAGAAATGGCATGTCTACAACAAATACTATTCATTGTTTGTGTAGCTCTTTTTAACAATGCAGCAGTTCAACACTCTTTACATAAGACAGAAAGATAAACATCATTATCATTAGTCAAGTAGTCATTAGTAACAGTATATTTACATAATATCAGAAGTGTGGCTACATACAGCAAAATATTTAAAAAGTACTAGAGGAAGCCAACATGTTTTCAGAGAAAGGAAGCTTGGGCTACAACTTTTCTATGCTTGAATGATACACTTATTTCTTAAATCTGTTATATATTCATGTAATAAGGTTCATGGAAGCTAAATGCACCATATATACTTCCCTCAGGCCTGATAATCACTTCTTGGAGGCCATCTGCTGTTTCCCAATGGTCTACTACATGGCTGGATCCATAGACAAGTGAGACTGTCACATAATTTTCTGCTTTCATTTTCAGTTTTGATATTTATTACATTCACTTTTTTATATATTCTGCTTTTTTATTGTGTGTGTATATTTCAGTCTGGACAGCCTGCTCCAGTGCGGGATCATCTACGCCGATAACCTGGTCGTTGTGGATAAAGAGAGCACCATGAGCGCCGAGGAAGATTACATGGCCGATGCCAAAACTATTGTCAACGTGCAGACAATGTTCAGGTAAAGTGAGCCTTTTTTCCAGTCGTTCATATATTATTCATGAACTGCAGTCAGTTTGTTATCAAATGATGCCTGAGCTTCTAATTCCTCTTTTTTTCTATCACTTTCTCCCACTCAAGGTTGTTTCCCAGTCTCAGTATAATCACAGAGCTTACTCACCCATCCAACATGAGATTCATGCAGTTCAGAGCGAAGGACTGCTACTCATACTCTCTCTCTAAGTTGGAAAAGGTAAAAACAGCATGAGGGAGCTTACGGTTAGTTGCCCTGTAGGCCTTTACAGATGCTTTGCTTTATGTGTGTCCTGTCTCTCCCCCACAGAAGGAGCGTGACAAAGGCTCCAACTTGGCCTTCATGTTTCGCCTACCCTTCGCTGCGGGCAGAGTCTTCAGTATCAGCATGCTGGACACCCTCCTCTACCAGGTTGGTACACACTTGCAGCAAAACGCGTAGTCTGAGGTGACTCTTTTTTAACACTAGGTGAAAGAAATGAGTTATGTCTGAATGATGGCTCATAGCAACAGAAAAACAGCATCACCTGAAGATGGTGAGCAGTGTTACCATCATAAAGCACAAGTGCCCTCTTGTGTTCAGTGACTGATTAAAAGGTTTCCCTTTTTCTATTGCATTCATAGCTGTCATGGATATGTGTATGTGTATGTAGGGATACAAGTAATTTTCTGCTATTCTTTGTTAGTCTTTTGTGAAGGACTACATGATCCTTATTGCAAGACTGCTGCTGGGGCTGGATACCACCCCAGGATCAGGATACCTGTGTGCTGTGAGTGTGACAGAAGAACAGAATTAATGAAAAGAAAGAAGCACAGTGCAGCCCATATGCCCTAATAGTATATGCTATCATGTGCTGTTCTAGATGAAAGTAAAAGAGGAGGATCTGTGGATTGGCACTTACGGGAGACTGTTCCAGAAGCTCTGCTCCTCTAGTGCTGAAATTCCTATTGGGATCTATCGAACTGAGTCACACATTTTCTGTACTTCTGAGGTGAGATCTAAGCAAGATGTCAGGCTATCAATCTCCAGTCCAAGAACTTATTTATTAAATACACAAAAAACAAATGAATGTATGCAGTGATGTATTTCCATTGAGATCTCATTTTGGCGCTTGAGCAAAAACTAAAAACAGAAGAAAATGATTTACCTCAATGAATAATGGTCAGCGTCCCTTCTTTACAGATGTGTAAATGTAACTTATTGTCTCGCCACCTTAGTCGCAGGTGTCAGTCAGCGTTGATGACTGCGAGGACACAAAGGATAAGGGGGACGAGTCTCGCAACAACGACCCATCCGATCACCCCCTGCTGAGGAAGAAGAGCATGCAGTGGGCTCGGCGTCTGAGTAAGAAAAGTGTGCGGTGGCAGGGGGCAAGCCGGGATTCGAGCAAAGAAAACGCCCAGCGCATTGCCCAGCAGCGCCTCAACCTCTACAGGCGCTCTGAGAGGGAAGAGCTGTCAGAACTGGTCCGCAACCGCATGAGGCACCTTGGCCTCCCCACATCTGGATATGGTAATGATAGACACGAGAAAACCGACAGCTCGGTACTTAATTGTTTTTAGTCTAACTGCTGTTTGTGTACCTGTAGATGACCTGACAAATCTGACAGCCAGTGACGTCATGAACAGAGTTAATCTGGGTTACCTACAAGGTATTCAACTCGTGATCCTGCAAATACAGTTTGATCATGGCATCGCCTTTTGTGCTTGACTGTGGTGATGTTTGTGTTTCAGATGAACAGAACGATCACCAAAATACTCTCTCCTATGTCCTTATTAACCCATCTCCTGACACTAGGCTGGAGCTCAATGATGTTGTGTAAGTTTTACTACTTTATGTTGCTGCGCTGTGTATTTCCCTTCCTCCACATCGTTGTATTTCGATGTATTTACATGTCTGATGACATCAAATTATTCAACGGTGAGGGAAAAAGGAAAAAATGCCAGTAAGATATTAGTGCGCACTATAATTAAAATAAAGTGAATTGCCAATATTTTTATCTTATTAATGAATGAAAGATTACTACTTTTAATTTGTAGAGCAAATCCATAAAAATGGCATATTAACTAATTGTTTTGGGTTTTACATGCTACAACTTTACATTTTTTGTCAGTTTATTAGGCAACTAAGCTGTAAAGAGATAAAGACTTAGCTGGTTTTTATAGTAGATTATGTTGCAACTAATGAGCAGACATCGAAAAGAGCACTGGACTTAATTTTGTCTGGTGGCAAGAAGCACACCTCTTATGAATATAAATAAAAGAGGGGTAATTAAAGGTGATGTCAGTAAGTTGCTTCAATTGCCTTTAAATTGTAAATTAAAGATGCTACAATAATAGAGAAAAAACTCCAACAATCAGACAACCCCCTATGAGCAAGCACTTGGTGACAGTGGGAAGGAAAAATTCCCTTTTAACAGGAAAAAACCTCTGGCAGAAGCAGGCTCAGGGAAGGGCATGACAAATTAAGGCTAAGGTGTAGAGGGCATGACAAAAGACATGCTGTGGAAGAGAGCGAGAGATGAATAATATCTAATTATTAGATACTGAGTGGTGTATAAACACTTAGACAGTGAAAAAAGGTGGTGAAGAAACACTCATGGGAAGCACCCGGCACTCTAGATCTGTTGCAGCGTAACTAAGGGAGGTTTCAGGGTCACCTGATTCAGCCCTAACTGTATGCATTATCAAAACGGAAAGTTTTAATCATAATCTTAAAATTAGAGAGCGTGTCTGTCTCCTGAATCCAAACTGGAAGCTGGTTCCACAGAGTAGGGGCCTGAAAGCTGAAGGATCTGCCTCCCATTTTACTTTTAAGTATCTTAGGAACCACCAGTAGCCCCTAGAGCATTAGAGCAAAGCGCTCTAATGGGTTGATATGATACATTGAGGTCTTTAAGATGTCCTGGTCCTTTCATTCTTCAGTGAGCTGAGTGAGTATGGAGCAGTTTTAATAATGAGCGAGATACATCAGCATTTCATTGCTTTCTGCTCTCTTTCTCCCAACCAGCTACTTGATTCGTTCGGACCCTCTGGCTCACGTCCCCGAAGAGCCTCCTGTCCACAGCAGCAGCCTGAAAGAGAGACATGAGTCCAGCATGGACACCAGAGAGGACACCCAGCTCTGATACCCTGCCAACCTTTATTGCTACACTCATTAACCCAGCTTCAGCTTCTGTGGGGGTCTCGTTGCATCCATGCGGGTCCAGCCTGAAAGAGGACAATTTGTGCTACAAAGTTTCAGCACCTGCAGTCTGCCACTGTATTATACGAGTGCCTAATGTTTGTCAGGTGACAGCTGATGTCATCAGTGACATTTTCATCTCTTGCCACAAACTCTGTAGAAATAGTGTGCTGATATTTGTGAGAGCTCTTTTTAAATGAGCAGTCAGGGACGTGCTTGTTATGAAGTGAAGTGAGCTAACTGAAGGAATGTCAGTCAGTTTCATCAGAGCTAAAGAGCCGGCCCTGGTTAGAATGAATCCGATTCATTTAGCCATTCAAGTATGAGCACAGAAATATGTCTTTGTTATTGAAAGCTACAGAACTCTTGTTTGGTTTGAAGTATCTTTATTAGAAAAATTGTGACATTGAAGTTCAGGATTTAATCCTCTTTCCTGGCTTTTTTTTTTTTAGAATATCAGGTGATCATATTTTGAATTTCCCTGGATACACATTTTCTGTTTACCACCACTCACATAAACTCAAGCGTAACTTGCAACACTACATGAGTCAAATAAAAATATATGCTTTAAACTCTCAAAGCTTAATTTTTGCAGCTGAAGAATAGAAGTAGATTTTTAGTGGTGTAGATTAGTATTACGTACAAATAATGGTGGTTACTTATATGTTTGCTGCAGTGCATTTCTTAGACTGGATGAAGTATTTACTACTACAAGAGCTTAGTTCAACCCTTTAAACAGGCTGTGCCATGTATTCAATATTGTGCCATAAAGTATTTAGTTGATTAACACTATATTAGTAATTAGAGAGCGCCATTTTTCTTTCAGCACCGCTAAGTGAAACACTTTTGCTTCATAATATACAATTGTGGTTGCTTTGGCCTAATGTAAGAGTCTTTCTGACTCTTTGACTTCGTACTTATTTGAGTGTTGAACTTATTTATACTTGAGTCTTATTTTATTCGCACATTAAAGTGCTGTATTATGAACACAACATACTGAAATGATTTCAAGTTGCCTATATTGTTTTTTTTACTATAGCAACCTGTCTATTAGTAAGCAATGACATTAAAGGAATAGTCTGATGCTTTAGAGACTTTGCAAGAATTTTGAGAAGAATGCTACTGCTTAAATTGTTTTAAGATAATTTCATAAAAATGTTAGCTTACTTTAAGATAAGCACCATAAATGGGGGGAGCAACTAACCTGCCCAGAGGCCGCAATAGACTGAGCTAAGTAACATGTTAAATCTAATTTAGACTTTTTAATTATTTGAATTGTGAAAATATCATTTATGGATTGTTTATTGTGTTTATACAAGCCTCTGCTTATTCTTTCTTCTTCTTCTCTCAACAACCCAGAGCAAGTTAATGAATAAACCGAAGAACAAACTTGCACCTCTAAATGCACAGACACAAATCACTTATGTACCTGCATGAAAATATGGGACATTTAATACATTATTTATAGATTATTAAAGTCCTATTATTTAATAAAACAAGTTATTGGTATACGTTCAAGGTGAAATCGGATTTTTGTTGTTGCCATCACAGGAAGTTATGATTTGGTTGTGATAGACAAATGTTGTTTTATAAATTGCCTTGAATGTATGCATGAAGTGGGTTTGATCAGTGAGACACTCCCTCTGATCTCTGTTTGAAAGATTAGAAACTTCAGATTCCTTCTAACTGGCTTTTGAGACCCGATCTGATTTTATGAGAAATGTGTTTGCCCTGACGAGCAGGAGGAAACTGCAGCTGAAAGTCGTCAACTTTCTTTGGTGGCCGCTGAGGCTGACTGCACGAGTGAGTAAATCCCCATAAAGTACCCTGTTTAAAAGACCGTTCTTTAGAGTATTAAAAAGTATGTCTGATGCAAAAAAACATACATATATGTAAACTCATGCACCTAACACTGGTGCTATTGCCATGGTTACCTTAATTGACAGGAGCTAGTTGGTGTATACTTTGCTTCACTTCCACTGATTGGCGTCACTAAACTGGAATCTGTAATTATGCTGCTGGTGATTTTTGAAGCATTTTTAATGGAATTTTCTCGCTAAAAAGGGATTTCACATTTTTACTTGTTCTTTCTAATACAAAATGACTTGATAACATTAATGAGAGATAGGTCTGACAGATTATAGGTGAAAAATAATCACTTTTTGGGAAAACAAGGCACACGGTGAGCCATCAGTGTTAGATGGTGAGCGCAAACTTGTCTGTTGATGTACAGTAAAATTCTCCATTTTCTTTAGTGACTTTAATTTATCAGGACTTTTGTTTTTAATTTGATATTTGCTTATTCTATGTACATCATTAAGTGTATTTTTTTTAAATAAACGACAATATAAAAGATCATTTACAGCAATTATAATCATTTAAAACATTTCCATATTTGTACTGGGATAGTTTTTTTGTTAAAGTCGCAGGGAACCATCGGAGTTATGGATTAGTTGCATATTTCCTCCCTGTGGCTCTAAGGCAACAAAATCATCGTAATATTGTAATTAAAATGCAAATTTGATTAAAACCAAATAATCATAAATAGCCCACTGCCGAGTAGCAGTGTGGCACAATGTTTTACTTAGCTACATCTATTAGTAGTCCTGATTTCATTAAGGTAATTATTAAGTCTGAAAAATATGCTGATTATTTTTAAACAATAATTGCTCAAAAAAGTCTGTTTGAATGTACAAGAGACTGGCATATACAGTTGTGTTAAAAATAAACTTTTCACAGGACTTTTTGCAGATACATTCCATGCTTATAGAAGCACCTGAAATCACCTGCTGCAAAACAAACCCAAATCATGACCCTAAATGTTGATAAGCTGCGTTTGCTTTTGTGCCAAAGGGGAGATGTTGACCATAATACAGAGACCAGATTTGGCAAGAACCAAACAGCATATCAGCAAAAAAAAACCCAGACACCAACTGTTAAGCATGGCTGTGTGAGGGTGATGGTTTGGGTTTGTTTTGCAGGTTATTTCAGGTGCTCCTATAAATGACTGAATCATGGGATGTACTTACTGGTAACCATAGCAAACAAGTCACAGTTGTGCAATGTTTTTCTAACTGGACTTAATTGTACTTCCTGATCAGCAACCATAACTATTGCTCACTCTCCTGACCATATATCCTTCACAGATCTTCATTTTCTAGCTTTAACTGCCAGCTGCAGGTGCTGACTGTGTGGCATTTAGTAGTTCTTAGCAATCCATAAAAAGGACTTGTGCATCCCCCTCATTTAGTAAATACAGAGTGGAAACGGAGAGCAGAAAAAAGACACATTACAGCAACTTTAGCAAGAAAATGGACCTAGCTGCATTTATTATATTTAATCAAAATAAATAAACATTCAATATAACACGGACAAGACTCAGCTCTGTATGCCTGTAACAGAACAAACCTCGAAATAGTGCCTGCTTTTTTTTTTTTTTTTAGTAAACATAACTTGTACGCAACGTACAAAAAATACTGCTCAAAAACGTACAAAACGCAGCAAACAAATATCAAGTATTGTGCAGTTTTCCCAAACACTGTACCAGCTGCTGACATCAGTCACTGCAAGGAAATTACTAGTGTGGAGCGCCAGAAGCTGCATTAAAAACGAACATCTCGCCAACATCCAGCGAGCGATTATATGTGAGAGGCAAACAGCTCAGTGGCATAGACCGGTCAATTTTGGTTCAGGGATGTGAGCTAATCGTTGATCTCACAAGGCTCACATCGGAGGTGGAATATATGTTTATATATGTGTGCGATCATTTCCGTAGGATGCCCTTGAGATCTGATTTAATGCAGTGTTTCAATTGCTTCAGGTTTGAGATAAATATCAGTACAATTTCCCTTAAGGTAAAAACAACATTATTTTGTTTTCCACTGTAACAGCAGCACAAATACCCCCCCTCCCCCTCAAAAAACATTTGCTTAGTTGTCAGAAGATTTAAAGCATAATCAAAAGAGTAAACACATTCAGGGCCAAATGCAGAAGAACTGCATTCTGCTCTCCCCTCCCCCTAACACAAAGACTGACGCACTTCTCCAAACACACTAAATAGAAAAGAAAACTACCACTTACTAACATCCATTCCACACGGACATAAAAAAAAAGTCTGTTCGAAGCTCCCTCGTCATAAAAACACATACGAGTAGCAGAAGAGTCCTCTGTATGCGCAGCCTGGATTAGTCACAGCAGTCTGGTACTTCTTTGCCAAGCTGAAACAGTAAATGTTACAAGACACTGTCAGGTTCATCCCTGCGTGTCTACACTTGCACTTGGTACCAGTAGATTCAGTAGTGGGGGTGCTACATAAAAAGAAGTGCCTAATTAAATGTTGGATATCCCCACAAATTAAAACCCTGCAGTGTGACATACAGAATAAAAAGCTAATACAACAGAATGCAATACTTTTGAATATCTGAACCCTCTAATGACATGACAGTCGTCTCCACGCTTATTGGGGCCTGCCCAACAGTAGCAGATGGGACCACAAATACTTACAAATGTCCCCCTTTCTCATTTTCTCCGTGCACTCCCTGGTCTCTTGACCTGCCACAGGTGATTGTGGATGGTCAGAGCGTCCACGCTGACCGACACAGTCTTGGCGGGGATGACAGTGAACTGCTTGCGGTCTGAGCTGTACTTGTAGAGCTTGTCGATCATCTTTCGGTTGATGGTGCGCGGTCCTGTGCCTGAAAACTTGATGATCTCCTCAGTGTCCGGAGAGTACGAGTAAATGGCGCGAAACTGGCACCCGCCGTCACGGAAGAGGATGATCAGGTGATTGGACTCGCACTTTTCTAGTTCCTGAGAATTTAAAACTGAATTTTTGAATGTGGTAAAAAGTTAAAAGTACTATGCAAAAGTCTTCAGCTTCCACTTATTTCTTTGTAGTTTTCTGAAAATAGCTGCAGTGATTTATTGTGTTTCACATATTGTTGCATGTATTTCCTAACCTCCTCCATATATATTAACAATGATTTAAACATTGGGATGATTTTCAGATACAGTTCATGTGTTGTATATAGTTTTTAAGGCCTACTACTTCTTCTTTTGTCCTCCACTTGTCCACTGCACACCATGCTGAGATAGAACTTTCCAGCTGATAGCTCTTTGGGAATCACCTTATTGTCGGAAAAAGGAAATTTTTTGCCCAACAAATTGTGTTATCTTTGACATTACATTAACATTAAACTAATCTAAAATTGTGAGCTTGCAATTTAAAACGGGTTCTTAGCTAAGTTGTCTTTTATGTTAGAAAGTCTGGCTTCTTGAAAGGAAAATAGAAAGGAAGGACGGGTGGCTCAAGACTTTTGCATAGTACTGTTTGAATAACACGTTAAAAAAAATTTACTATGATATACACAAATGGTAAATGGACTGATTCTTATATAGCGCTTTTCTACTCTCCCGGAGTACTCAAAGTTCCCAGATAGGTATTACTGCTGTGTGTTCACTGACCTCAAGAACAACACTCTTCTGCACTTCATTAACCTTTCCGGCCAGGCAGCAGTGGGCGATGGCATTGATGATGATTGGCTTGTTGGACTTGGAGCTCGGCTCCTTGAAGAGTTTAGGACCTATAGTATATGAACCAAACCAAAAAGATCAGTAAATGACATACAGGTCTCTAACCGTTTAAGGAGTGGTTTAGGTTATAACAGAAAACAGGCCTAACTCCTTTCTTGCTGAGTTATATGGGAATATCAATGCTTCTCTCATATTTTTAAAGCAATTATAAAGCTAGAATAAGGAGCCGATTAGCCTCGCATAGCTTAGCATCAAAACTGAAGGAGGGAGTAGATGCATTGGCAAACTGCTGTTCAAGCTTGTAGCAAAGTTTGTGAAGTCATGGCTTGAGGTCCAGTGGATATTACAATCTGTGCTTAAGGCTAAGCTAACTGTTTTGTTGGGCCTGGTTATACAGATGAGCCATCAACCTTTTGACAGTTTCATTGACAAATAGCATAAAACACATTTATCTAAATGTCTCTTTCATTAAGAATGTGACAAAATAGAAATTTTTATTGTTGCATGTGTGTTGTTGCTGACTGTGTTTGAGTAATTTCTGTAACTGTGAGACACCTGCTGCTGCCTATCTTGGCCAGGTCTCCCTTGAAAAAGAGGTTTTTAATCTCAATGGGATTTTCCTGGTTAAATAAAGGTTAATAAAATAATAATAAAATAAATTGTTTTGCACCAATCTTTAAAAATGAATGTTGGTTTTGTGATGATGGAAATAAATCTTTTTTTCAGCATTTCTATTCACCGGTATATTCATTCGAAGTAATGGAAGAGGCTATAGAGACGTTCTCCCAGTCCCGTTCCATGTTCCTGCTGGAGGCCCTGCTTAGGGGGAATGACTCCATAGAGCACACAGATCCAGCCCTAAAAAAATGCACCAAAATCAAATTAGTGCAAAGACACGCAACATGGACACAAATTTTCTCTGCTTTTATACAGCCAAACTCTCACCGGTTTGACTCTGCCCCTCCGGAGATAACGCTGTCTGCATCGGTTGCCAAAGAGAGCGTTGATCCTCGATGACTGCAGCTCAGATCGGCTGAAAATGGAGACAGAAGGATTTAGCATCAGCTACTTTCCTTAGCCAAGTGCTATTTGCCCAGTTTCATGCCTGAACTACTGCACTTTCACAGCAATAATTAAAAAAAGAACAATGCAGTTAAAAAAAAGCACATTGTAAGACCAAAGAGACACAATAAGCTGCACATAAGACAATAAAACAAGTGTGTCAAAGCCAATCAGAAGTGCCTGCTCTGAAAAAAAGACTGACTGATCTTCCTATTCTGAAATCCACTCCTATTTTTATCAGTCGTGTCCACATCATGCAGAGCAGCTTAAGAAGGTTCACCTCCCCTGCAGCCTGCTGCAGAGTCCTGGGCTTTGATCAACATGGAAACCTTCAGAGAATTACCTGCACGACACACACGCACACACACAGATACTCAGAGGACGACAACACGATCACATTTTTACTGCTTAAGTACTAGAGACACTCTTACGTGTAGCGGATCCTTTGGAGAGACCGCTGGACTCTTCACGGTGCAGCGATTTAGGCCTGTTCCTGCGGGCTTTGGTCCGTGGGCGAGGTTTGACCAGACCCTGCTCCTCCATCATGGCTTGTTGCTTCCGCCGTAAGTATTCCTGCTTAATCAGTTCTCGCCGCGCCTTCTCTTCCTCCTTACGAATGCGATCCTCTTCAGCCTTTCGCCTTGAGCAAACAGAAGGAAAGTTAATACAGCGGTCAGATGCCCACCCACTCCTTAGACCACTCCTTATCATTTCTTAACATGTGATTTCATGTCCAAACTCACCGGGCCTCATCACGCTTGAGCTCGCTCTCAACCTCTTGCTGAAGTTTGCGTATTCTTGCCTCTTCGGCTTTGCGCTGCTGTTTGAGGAGGAAGGCAGTGCGACGTTTCGCCATTTCGTCCTCTGCCTTTTCATCATCCTGGAAGATTAAAGAAAAACCTCTAATATACCACAGTGCAATTAAAACACAGTACAACAAAATGTGTAAACATCTTCATCTCACCTTGAAGAAGAAGCCCAACACGTTCTTCTGCTCGCCTTCTGCCACGCAGTCTGGGGCGTCTACAGTGCCATCCTCCAGTGGATCTTTGAGCTCTGACAAGTCGACTTCAATCAGCTGACCCTTGACTCTTGTGCTCTCCTCCTCACTGGCAACCTCCATCCTTGACCTGACAGCTGCGTCCTTCTCCTGCTCTCCATCCTGTGACGGAAATTGAGTCGTACTGGAGATAACTGGTGTGTCTGGTGATTTGAGTTTGTCTGAGAGGCGCCCTGTTCCCTCTCCTGCGCTGTCTTGGACCCTGAAGGTGGTGTTTCTCTGAAGGCTTCTCTCAGTCCTAGAGCTCTCTGCAGTACTCTCCACCTCCTCCCCTTCAGCACATTCTGGAAGTTGGATGCTTGATTTTTTGACACTCTTGCTGTTTTCTTTACTCTGTTTCAGCTCTGAGGCTTTGCTGCGCTGGCTGGAGCTAAGCTTGGGAGGACGACGAGTTGGTGCAGCACTGCCGCCACTGATATCTACAAAGTGAACTGCATAAGATCTGGAGTCTGAGGTAGAAGGTGTTTGTTGTGTTGGGTTTGTGTCAGGGGGTGTGCTTGGGCCTGACGGCACCGAGTCTGGAGGGGAGGCCACGCTCTGCTTCATGAGCAGGTTTTGCTGTAATGAGAGCTGCATCATCTGCTGCTGAATAGTACTAATAGCTTCATTGAGCAGCTCTATGGAACGGGAGCACTCATTTATATCAGGTTCAGCTCCGTTATCCTGGGAGAGAGCATTTAATCTGTTGTCTGTGTTCATCGGTCCTTCCTCTCTTTGACCTCCCTTTGTTCGAACCTTTAGAGCATCAAGACAAGAATCATCTCTGCTGGTCTGGCTCTTCGCTTTACTCCTTTCAGCAGATGTTAGTGCCAAGGATTCCTTGGAGTGTTTGAGGGGTAAAGGAAGAGTGTCGCTGCGCCCTCCACCCTTCTTAACAATGTTCAAGAAAGCAGCTTTCCCAAGCTTTAATCTCTGCCTGGCTGACACCGTCTCCATCTTTTTCTTCTGATATTCGATTGCACGTCTCTGCTCTTCCAGTTGCATGTGAAGTTGCAGTAGCTCTGAAGGCACAACTGGAGAACTAAGTGCCGTATTCTTCCCCATCACAGTGCTCGGTTCTTTCCCCAGCAAACCCGAGGCGGAGTCATTCCTCAGTTGCCAGGGAGGGCAGGGGGTGACATCAGAGCCATCAGGTGTTGTCTTTTGGGAGCTGCTGGTACTTGAGTATCCGTCACGGAGACCAAGTTTGAGGAGCTTTCTCTCTGCAAAGCTGGTCATCTTGACACTGGCGCTGCCCGAAGCACTGCAGCTGCTCGCCCATGATATGGTACTAGGGCAAGGGCTAGAGCGCCCACTGCAATCTTCCTTATCCTCCCGCTCGCTTACCTTCATGTCTTCTCTGAGTTTGGCTGACTCGCCCTCTCCAAATTCTCCAAATTCAGCCATGTTGTCCTCTTCTGGGCACTTTCCCCTCCCTCCCTTCACCTCCTCTTTCATCAGCTCCATCTGATCTTCTTCCTCTTCATCCTCCTCCAGGTCTGCGATGTCAGAGTCAGAATCGGGCCCTGCCTCTGGCATGCAATCTATGGAGAAAGAACTGTGCTGGTCTGGCTCATCTGACAAGTGAAGGAAAAAGCCTTCAGATTGCTTCTTTCCAGGCTGAGAGTCGACTGCTGAATCCTGCCTGAGAGAGCTAGGAACTGATTCCACCACTTGCGTGGGTGTACAGGTGCTGGGGGATTTCCTCTGTGAGGTCTGCGGGACACCGGCGGTTGCATTTCTTGCATTTCCCGTGCCTCTGCAGCGACTCTCACCGCTCTCCTCCTGCTTGTTCAGGCTGATGCTTTTCTCTTTGGCCATTTTAGGGATGGCAGGCAACAAAGGCTCCAGATAATAGCTGTCGCCTCGGCAGTCCAGAGTAAAAGGGCCCGCATCGAAACAGGAAGGACGAGAAGCATTACATACTTTTGAGGCAGGAGCTGCACTCTGCATTTCCAGCTCGTCCTGCTCCATGTTGCTCCCGATTCGATGTCTAGAAAATACAGAAGGATGGATAACGGCAACCAGTTCCTCCTCTTCTATTTCTTCTTCTTCATCCTCTATGCGCATGTGATTAAGCAGGCTTTGACCACTAAGTCTATGCTGAGACAGACCCGCGCCCAGCATGTGTTTAGGAGTAATGCTCATTATGTTGGAGGCTAAGCTGTCTTTGCTAATGGAGCGAGCAAGACTGATACTGTCTGCATCATCCTCTGGGGCAAAATGCAGGGCATAGGATGCAGCCTGGGATAAAGGCCTGGATGAGATAATAGTACAGAAGGAGGAAAATGAGTTAGGTAAGCTGAACAAAAGAATTTGTCATACTGATAGATTCTGCAACATGAAACTTAATAAACCAATTACTGTATACCACTCACCTCGTCCTTCTCTCTGGCCAGGCCATTTTGGAGCCCTGATGTTGCACATCTGGACCTATCAGAGAGTTAGGCCTATGCCTTATATCTGCACAAAGAATACATGATCCATGTTAGGAAAAAAATATATTTACTTCTTGACTTCAGGCAGAAATCTCAGCTCAGAACACAGATGATTTTTCTTTTTACCTGGAGTGGTCTCCTCAACCACTTTCTGTTGTCTCTGTCTCAGAGGCAGCAGAGATGGGCTTGTGGAGCTTGATTTAGTGCTGCACGAGAGAGACAGAGAGAGAGAGATATTAGCTGTGTAAATTATTATTGTATATCTATATCATTGTATAAATTAATAACCTCTTAATTTACTAAGTAAATTAGTGCAGAGGCATTTAAAACACTACCGCAGAGACACAAAAGAGAGACACCGCACTCCCAATCATCCCACAGATCTTCATTTAGGAGAACAGCCAAGATGATGCTTGTCTGGGTCCTGCGTCCAAAGACCCAATCAAAAGCTAAACTGGGAAATATAAAAGCCAATCGCTTTGCTTAAATGAGCTGGTGCAATAAACCCAAGGCCTCAATCGTGTCAGTAGTTTAGTCCTAATGTTGTATAATTTTATATGTGTGTAACTTTAAAACATCAGTTAATTTTGTTTTGTTTTGTTTTTAATCTTAGGGAAAAGACAGCCAAACTCTTTTTTTCTGGACTAGTGACTCAATAGATGTTTTCTTTTTAATGTTTATGCTGAGCTCGTTTAGATAATGCTTTAAAATTACCGCCCAAATAAGTGCCCATCAGCATTACCAAAATGGCTGCCAAGTCTGAATTTTGGCAAGTCTGCCAAAATTCTGAGAACGTATACAACACTTCCCTGTGAAGACCTGTGTTTTACATAAGGTTTTATATTATAAGCACACAAATGTGCAAGTGGACAAATAGAGATAGAAAACAGAACAGTAATAAACCAGTCAGTGCGTCTGAAACTGAGAAAAATGACTACATGGTACCTGAGGTCAGGACTTGAGGGCGTGGCCAGGGTGTCAGCAGAGTGCGATGATGTCAGGAAACTTCGTTTAGTGATGTTGGAGATGGGTACATAGGATCGAGAAGTTTTAGGCTGCAGCAGCAGTCTCACTGTGGAAATAGACAGCCACTAACATTTCAGTAAATACAAATATATATATATATATATATATATATATATATATATATATATATATATAGTCATCAAATCAATCTGTGTACATGTAGCGACTGTGCTTTTTGTGTTATTCAATCAAAACTGATGGATGAAGGCAGAAAGTGTGCCATACCATCTCTGATATCCTGAAGATCCCGGGGTTGAACAAATTCTGGCTTCACAATCTCAAACCACCAAAACAGCTCGGCAATGAAGACCGTCACATTATTCTGTAAGACATCAAAAACTGACGATATCAGGAAGAAAAGCACGACATGACAAAAAAGCAGCATAGCACAGGATCAAGGCACACTGGGCTTTATATGTATTCTTTAGATTTAATCCATCGCTTAAAGCAATTCACTATCAGGTGTTGAGACTGAGGGCAAGAGGAGCAGGACCACAAAGAGAAATCCATAAAACACGTCTTTTGTTGAGATATAATAGTTAAGCAGTTAATTTTAACGTTGGCTACTTTTACTCAGAAATAAATGTACAGTGATTTTATTGTAACTATAAAAGCATTTTATGTTTCCAAGCTCACCTTTAGTACCGGTGGGGAGTACAGCAGGTCTTCAGGCTTCAGATAGAAGCATTTGTTCAAATACTCGTTTGAAAACTCCTTCAGTAGTTGGATATTGTAAACACTTTCACCGATAGAGGGAACCTCCTTCAGACAGATATCTGCACAGAACAGGACAACGCTATCAGGCTTACTCTGTACTCTTAAACCTTTTAAATTCATAGATACTGCTCCTTTTGCTTCACAGTCGTATTGCTCTTTTAATTCACCTTGGTAAAACTATCCTGACTTATATAACATTAGGAGACAGAAAACACTAGGTTCCTGCTAGAAAATTGACAGCTATAGTATGTGCTACACTTCTTGACTGGCTTGAATAGAGCTGTGTTACAGTACCTTCCAGTCTAACGAGTTCTGGGCAATAAAAGTGAATCACAGCCAGCAGAGCTGTGCCATCACACATGTCTTTCAACAGGTCGTCCAATAAGGGGAAGTGCTGGAGCGTTCGACCTGATAGATGATCTCTGCGGTAACGCACCTACACACCAAGAGAAGGCCTAGGATTACACAGTGTGCACACATTTTTCTAATGAATCACTGAATCACACACTCACTTGTCAGATAAACACAACATCTCACATGCTGTAAACTAATCTCTGCTTGTCTTCAGCACTAACTGGGGTCTAGGGCTTCTTGGTTGTGACATGTCATGTGGTGCATAATGTGTGTTTTCGCTGATACGAATCGGGAAGGGTGCTAATGATTCTCATATAAAATATTTAAGCTAAGCATAACACAGGTAAGTATTGTGTGGATATGCAAGGGAAAAAATCATAAACCGTACAATGAAGTAACGAAAGGGGTTAATGATGAATACTTTACCACACGAGAGAACTCCACAGGTTCCAGTAAGCAATGAGCCAGAGCATGCAATATATCAGGCTAGTGAGGGGAGAAAGAAATGATATTGGGAGGAAGTTAATGGTGAAATAAAAGAAGCCATGAGCCATTCTAACACTGGGTGGATCAATGGATGGTTTGGGAGGAGGAAGTTGAGGACTGAACAAGCTCAGCTGAATATTAAAGGATGTAAAAAAGGATTTGAAATTAAAAGCAAACGAGCATGGTGATGTTCCTTCCTTTGCCAGAAAGGGGCACTGTGTCATCTTCCTTATACAATTTACTGCATTTATATAACACCCATAAATATATTCCTTTTTTCCTTCATCCTGTTAGTCTAGTTTTTCCCAGCTTTCCCTTACGCTGCCACATCTGATGCACACACATACACAACCTCACACACCTCCAGTTGACACATTGAGATTCACACAGGTGATTGCAAGCAGTGGCACTTACAGGTACAAGCTTCCAGTACCATTTGGAAGGAGACTAGTATCCAAGAGGCACACGAGGGAGTTAATTTGGGAGGGAGACACAAAGAGGAAGAGCAACAGACAAGTAAAGGGTCAGACACAGCCAGAAGGAATCGAATCTTCTCCTGATTGGAAGGAGGCAGATCTGGTCTTAAAGATAACTGGAAAGGGTTCGAATGAACGCATCAGCAATATCTATTTATTCAGGAATCAGGGGGGAACAACTGAAATGAGACATAGCTCAAAAGACACACTGTGCTACTAATGATGCAGCTAGTTAATGCAAGCGTCAATCCAGCGGCAACTGTCTGCACATCTGTTGATATGTTAAAAACACTAACTACCAAAAGCTTACTCAGCAAAAACGTAATGATGACAGACACAATTTGAAAAAAAAAATCCCTATGTTAAAAATATAATACATTAAAAACTGGTTCCCCACAAAGAATCCCACAGCTTAATCATCCTAAAGCCCTCAAATAATAGGGACAGTAGTTTAAAAATATAAAGCATGATATATTCTTTAAGCATGAGGTGCAAACACACACAAATAAAAATGTTTGAATATCTGATCACAGGTTTGTAAGACAATGTCAGTAGAAGACAGAACTGATTACTTGACAATTAATATGTCTTTTAGGGACAAGATGCACACATGTAGGACATTAGACAAAGGCAAAAAACATCACTTAAGACAGACTCTTTTCAAGACAGGGGAAGCTACACTCTCTGAACACTTTGTTATGTGCACGTTGCTCATACTCAGACTCCCTTTTGCCTTCAGCACTCCCTTCACTCTGCGTAGAACAGGGAAACATCCATCAGAGATTTTAGTCCATATTTACATGATAATATCATGCACTTGCTGCCTGCTGCAGGCAGTGGCGTTTAAACTACTTCTGAATGTCATAACAGAAAAATAAGGCTCATCAGACCAGGCAATCTACTATTGTTCAATTCTGATGTGCCTGTTTGAATTATAACTTCCATTTCCTGGTCTTAGCTGACAGGACTGGCACCCGGTGTGGTCTTATGCTGCTGCAGCTCATCTGCAAGGGTGTTTGCACCCTACTTTCTGCATTCAGAGACACTCATCTTCATACTTTGGTTGTAAGGAGTGGTTATTGGAGTTACTGCTGTAATCATATCAAATGCAAGCAGTCTGGCTTTTCCCCAAGCAACTGAACATGTGTACCAAACAAAGTAGCCAGTGAGGGTATTTTTCATGCTATATACATAAAGTTATTATTGTTGTTATTATATTATCATTACCTTCTGGTGACTCGGTGACTCAAGAAGATGTTGTTTCATTTTACACTCTTTTTCTGTGATCTCCCTCAACTTTATGTTCACCTAAAGCACCAAAGAATACAGCAGGTTAGCACAGACAGATGAACACACAAATCCAGCTGTCATAACAATAACACTGTTTAATTGTTGCCTTGTTGATCCAAAACAGCATTGCATCTTCCAGGTCATAAGGAAGCTCCTTTGAGGCACTGAAGGTTGAAAAGCGCTTGACACTGGACACCACCTTCTCTATGCTGATCATCTCCACCGTATAGGCCATCATCAGGGAATCAATGAGGTGGATGTGGGCGCTCTGGGAGAACAGATAAAGAGCTGTCTTTGAATCTATCATTAGATACATAGCATTTGAGAAGCTTTAGGCGGAAATTACTTTTTCTGCCCCCTACCGTGACAACCCAACATTCATGAAGTCTTTCTATGTATTAAATATTTGGGAATCACAGATTTACTTTAGTATAGTAGTAATGGTATAATGGTAATGGTACAATATTGTTTTTATATAATAATCATTCCCTTTAACATGTTGTTTTTGCATTTAGAGCACATTTTCAGGATTATGGAAATCATCAAGAGAAAATTCATGAAAAACTTTTTGATCCATTTTGCCTGATGAATATTTCTGTTACATTGGTGCATTATTTATTCCAGCACTACTAGCTCACATTTGGCTCTGGAAAGTCAGATTAGCTTGTTAACAGATGGTAAGTGTGGGTTGCCAGGTTACTGGGTTATACTATTACAGAGGAATACTAACCACAATGGGAAAAAAAACAAAGAGATTTTTGGGGAGGTGTGTAAATCAGTGACATGAAAGCAAATTAAATATTTGTTATTTTGTCACTGTTACAACTGCTACAAATGAATCACAGAATCTGGCATTGGGACGTTGCCGAAATGTGACTCATCTGCTTTTTCTGACAATCTAGAAAGACACATTTTACCATTTTGATGGGAGAAGCGCTGAGATCCAGATCGGAAACTGGCGTGTTGTCGGTCTCCAGGACATAGATGCCTTTTCTCGACAGAGCCTGGATGACAGACTGGTGGTTTTGGAGTGAGCCGGCCTGCTCGGCGTGAAGGATGAGCCCGCACACACGACAGTAGAGCTCTCCAGACTGCAGCATGCGGATGATGGGGGGTTTGATGTGTTCCTGCTCATACTGGTCTGTGTAGAAGGGGTCCCGCAGGTCTGCAGGAACATGATCTGGGGAAAGGATTGATGGCAAACAAAATGCTTTCAAAATGAGAGCCACAATGTGAGCAGCAAGTTTTTTTTTACCTATCAAAGTTGTATAAAGGTACAAATCACGCTTTACAACCACACACACAAACTATTTTTATACAACACGTGTCCAACCAATGCCTTGCTGTGTTATGTAACAGAGAAGCTCCTAGTACACAGGCTTTAAAGGGTATTAGACCGTCTAAGAAGAAACCAGTGCATGAGGAGAGCACTCAAAGTCAGTGGTTAAACAGCACTTGGGCCTGAAGCTTTAAGCCACTTAGCCAACGGGATTTAGTGGTGATGGTTAAGCTAATGGTGTCGTCCGAGCCAGCCTAGCATTCTCCAGCTCCTGCTCATGGACACGGACATGCCAAAGCTATTTTTATGTCTTGGACATGTTAATCCAGGAGTTAAGGCCCGGAGCGTTCACGAAATTTCTGTGTGTTGAAACTCTGTTGTTTCTTGTCAAACCCCCCCCCCCCCCCCCCCCCCCCTCCAAAAAAAAACCCTCAAAGCCATCTGATAATGAATATTATAAGCATGCAAGCTAATGTAAAACTGACCTGAACTTGTAGTGGATTTAGTATTTTAGTAGTTCTGTCCATCATAGAGGGGTATGAGTGGGTGTGTACTGCTTTAAACAAAGTGTATAACTGTATAATTTATTTCTGTGAGAAGTCAGTAAATCGATAGCAGGCACAGTGGTATCTATTTTAAGATAAAAACCAGAAGGTGCTTAGTGTAGGTTAACGTAAAAGTGGATGGAGGGGGAAGCAGTAAATCTGTGTCTACAGCACCTCTTAGCTCAGCTATTACTACATTACATCTTGTTTGAATAACCACAGAAATGGAGGAATGTTGGCAAACTAATGATGAGGTCTCTAGGAGACTCTAGTTCTTTTTTTTAACTTTGAAGAGCTAGGTTTGTTTGTTTCCCTCGTTGCACAGTCTTTTTGCAAGGGTAAGCTAACTGCTTCTGGCTCAAGCTTCAGAGATGATGTGCATACAAGAGAATAATATTGATCTTTGCATCTAACTCAGCAGAAAATGAACAAGTGTATCGCTCCAAAATGTCAAATTATCTCTCTGACAGTACAGCAAACCTCGTAGCCAGATAGTGCTTCCTTGCACATCTTTGTCTTGTTAAAATATTGTAATGTCCGCATAAACAGATATGCCTAAATTGCACTGCTTTTAACTGCCATTATCTATGGTTTCTCTATCAAATGATTGGTTTGGACTAGCAGTTACACCCTGCCAGGCTTCTTGAGGGACTGTTTGTTTCTAAGTCAAACATCTCCAGAACTGAGCGATGACAGTGATGAATAAAAGTGTGAGAAGAGAAGATAAGCAGCTATACTTGCATCAGTTAACAAAAGCATGTGTTCTCATTTTGCTTCACATTAGGGATGATGCTGACTGTGACGTAACAGACAAACATCCATCAGTGGAAAACGCACACACAGCAGGCTCGGTAATACATCTGACTGCGAAGACCTCAGCTGTGTCTTTTACGACAGACTGCTTGCTTGTCATGGTCCACATACAGGATCTATCGCACGCTTCGCTGATGTAGCGCTGCCATATGTGAATGAGAATTCTAGATCATGTGAGAAAATGCACCCCTGCATGTCTGAGCTCCTCTGTTTTGTTTTCCTCTTACAAATACCCCCACTTCCTCACTCTCAGCTGTCCCAGAATGGTTCCTCTTCCTCCATGGTTGCTGTGGTGATGGAGAGGCCAGAGGCGGGGGCTGGGATGCTGTCCCGGCTCCTGCTCAGTGAATTAATTTATGGACCTTGACATCAGGAGATGTGTGCATGTGTATGTGTGTGTGCAGCAATAAATTTGAAAGGAGAGGTTCTCCTCGATAATTCTAATAGTTAATACTGCTTAGATATTTATCGTCTATCGGATCCAGGACTTAAATCCAGCCCAGTGTGCATGTATGAGTCTTTGTTCTTATTCTTTCAAGCACAAAGGTCAGACTGACCAGCAGAAATCCTGCTGACAGTTAAGGCAGAGCTATCAGACTCTGGGGTCTGCAGGGGTATGCAACATTTCTCTCCAATAAGACGGCTCAATGAACAGTCCTCCTGAAGACAGCGTGTTGGGCAAACATAGCCTGTAAGTCAATAAGCCAATCCCACCTGAAAGCATGGCAAAGCAGACAGAACTGAAAAGGTGGGCACCAATTTTCCAGGTCCTTTATTCTAATTTTACGCATTTATTATTGTGCATTATGTGAGAGATCACTAATACAGCCAGCCATCCATGTATCATTTTCTAACTGCTTATCCAACTGAAATCACAGGGGAGCTGGAGTCTATCCCAACTGACACTGGCCAAAGGGTAGGATACACCCTGAACAGGTGGCCAGTCCATCCCAGAGTGAACAGCACAGGCAACCATTCTTGCTACCACCCAAGTGTAAAGCCAATACAGATATGCCAAGTAACCAAACAAAAACACAAACAAAAAACAAAACTTTGCCTCTGGAAAACAGAGCACTTATAGAAAACCCATGTAGGCTTATTGAGGCCAACCAAACTGAGAGCAAGACCTCAGCAGGTTCGAACCTGAAACCCTCAAGCTGAAAGGTGATATAACTGCGCCCCAGGAGAATCTCAGCACTTCCACATCTACCTAAATATCCGACTATTCCAATATGTGTTCATTCAAACGGCATTCAGTTTCCATTTCAAAACTCTTTTTTTATCAAGTAAAGCACAGAACAAAAAATCTATGGACTGTACTGATCTGTACAGTGGGTGACAGAGCACTTAAGCATTATGTGGGAGAAAATATAATAGCAATATCCCTGACCTTTAGAGCCCACTATTGTACAAATTATACAACATAAGACTGTTGACTCCAACTGTTAAAAGCTATTAAAACTGTACATAAAAATTAATTATGTCGTTTGAAAACGTCACACTTTTACTATCTGTTTATCTGTTTCTTCTTTGAAACTGTTTCCAGTGCAGGAACGTTCAGTGTTTCTCCACAGGCCATTAATAAACATGTCATGAGTCTAAACAAACGGGCTGTGTTGTTCAGAGACACAGGCCTTCAGGTCCAATCCCATTAAACACTTAATCATGTGACTGCTGTGCTGACTTTCACAACAGACAACACGGTCCTCCCGGCACTGCTGTGTCGGTGTGTTCGTCAGTTTGCACTCTAATAGGAGTTCTGATAGTGTGGTTCTGTCTTCCACACTTATCTCTTCTCTCCAGATGAACATTTTTTTAAAAGCTGCACGATACCTGAGTATTGCTAAGCGCCCAGCTGTTTATGACCACAGCATACCCATCTTCTGATGGTTGCTTCCAGAACACTTGTTCTTAAACATAACAATAAACTCACTTTACTCAAATGGCCTCCGCAGTCGCTAGATCTCAATCTAATAGAGCGCCTTTGGGATGTGGTGGAACAGGAGATTCACATCATGGACGTGCTGCTGGCAAAGCAATTGCATGATGTCAATATTAACCAAAATCTGAGAAATGTTTGTTGAATCTATGCTATAAAGAAATAAGACAGAAGGCAAAACGGGGTCCAACAACAATCAGGTATACCTATTCAAGTGTTCAATTTATCATTTAAGTATTTTTGTAAAGGAAAAGTGCCAAACATTTAACAATTCCTGCTTAATTATGGTCTCAGTTGCTTCTTTGTTGAAGTGATAATTGCTAGCTGCACACCACATTAAGCTAAGCAGGAACAAAAACTGACTGTCATGATAAGCGCCACATGATGGTGACAGCTGCGAATAAATGGCGGCGACAGTCTAGCTCATCATTTTCCTTACTACCTAAATAGTTGTGATAACTTAATAAACTGAGGAGTCCCATGTCATATAGTATTGTTATAATCTGCATAGACTTTTATATCAATGCCTGCATAAAACAGGACACCAGAGTCCCTGGCACACATCAGGAAGAGCCAATGAGATTAAGGGAAGCAGGAAGCTTTCTGAGATAATGGTGATGGTTTGATGTTTATTATGGACATCTTATCTCTGCCCCGAACAAACACCAAGCTCTAGTCTACACAACGAAAGCATACAATATTTTGTGTATTCATGGTAAAACACTAAAATGCTCCATCTGTTCATGTGAGATTGCTCATGCTGACATGACTGATGGAAGATGACATTTATATTGTCATCTGAAAGATACAGTAATTCCCAGTGTGTAGACTGGAGCAGAATTTAGCATTCGGCTTCATTTCTATGGTATTATAAGCCCCGCATTTTCAGTTTTAGTTCCCATGTCAGCGTCAATTCCCTGAGTCATCCACAGGAATGGATACACTTTAATTGCAGGCACTCCAACTGCTTGACTCATAAAGTGGATATGAGAACAATGAGTTTTCCGTTCCTAAATGACTGCCTCCGGATCAACTTCCAAATACATTATTGTTACTGATAAAACAAAAACTGAGACTTGCAGAGCACAGCTGACCTCCTGATCACATTCCTGATAGATCTGCCAGTGCGTGGCATAAAAACCCACATTCAAAGAGTGATTTCCAGACATTTGCGGTACTTACAGCTTGCCTATGTAGAGCAATCATTTTTAATATTTTAACAGACCTCGTCAGAGCTGACAAAGCCAGTGACCTGTGCATGAAAGACTCATCACGAGATGTCAGCCCAAGGATTCACTCGCAGAAATGACGCTCTGGAGTGCTGCTATGTTGTCGTGGTATGAAAAGTTAATTCTCATAAAATACATTTGCAATTGTTGTGGTCAAAAATCAACACTTACAAAATAGGATAGTGGATTTATAAGTAGACTGAAGTCTCAATCTGCATAAACAAAGGACTAGTAACTGGAAACTTGAAACCTAATGTCAACATATCCTGATGTTTTCTGTTATTCTGACTGTTTAATAACACAGTTATAAATCAATAATGTTTAAACTGAAAAGGTCACAAATTTCATATTATTAAAATTGTCATTTGTGTCATAGAAGCATCTGTATGATTCTAGACATGGACCTTTTGTTGGGTATATACCGTTCTCTCTTTCTACTACTAGGACAAAATGCACAATAAAATATTCATCCATATAAAAAGATATGAATCCTCTTGCATTCTTGACATCCAAGAAGGTCTCAGCAGCACAAGAGAAAGTCTTACCTGTACCATAGGCTTTGGCAAACAACCAGCGGAGATTTGCGTCTATTTTGGCTCTTGCACAGTCGTACAGCTCCAGCGGTACAACCTGAGCCTCCATGACCCCTCCACCACCACCACCATCATCTGCTGTTGCTGCCGCTGCTCTCCTCCAAGTGCTGTCCCTGCCAGCACTCACCTCCACATCCATCCTGAACATAGAGACACACGGGCATTACTTCTTCTCATGAAGCCAAAACCATTACATCATCGATTTCAGGACAACAACCGGGGCCCTGCTCACTGACAGCACCGGCTCCGTTAACATGAAATTCACAAAGACTCACCTCGTCTGACCTGCAGGTGCTGTAGTCGCCTCTGCTGTCAGTCTGCACGACCATTTATATGAGCCCAAAACACCTTCTATATGTATACTATTTATCTGATTATCAGCTAATAATGTCTTAGACTGAAGTAACTATAGGGCACTTCGGGGCATAAATGATAGCTCTGTGTTCTTTTAGAATTAGCTTCAAAAATGAAACCAAAAATAATATTTTTTTTAGTAAATGACAGCTGGTTCTTGTGAGTCCAGTTGAACAGAACGACCCAATATTAACCTAGCACCGCTATGTCCACTGTATCAGTGGCAGGTTAGCTAGCGTTGCAACATTTAACAGCAACAATATAACATGTAGCAAAGACTCACCTCTAAGAGCACATTAGGATCCTCTCCGCAGCTTTGTATTTGAGATGGATGTATTGTTAAAACGCCGACATGCTGGCCGGGCTTCAGCTAACGCTGAAATAACAGACTCCTCCCCGCCCAGCGACACAAATCTCCGGCCTCTCAGGATAAAGCTTCACCTGGCGGCTGATGGTCGTTAATCCAATAATAATAATAATAACAGTAATAATACAAATTCCGATTGGCAACCACCCCAGAAGTCTGCTTTCGATGGAATCATTAATGTCAAATAGCTGGCTCTTTCATACTGAGGCTGTCATCGTCTCTGACGGAGGACTGGCGATTCTAACGGTGCACGAGCAACCCTGTTGTAGGAGCCTGTCTCTATGGGGACGGGTGTTACCGCCATATACATACAGCCACCTGGTGAGGGCGCTGCAGCGCTATTAAAAAAAACAAAAAAACAATCAAAAACAGCTGTGAAGATTAATAAAAGATAAGAAAAAAAAATCAGGAACAAATTAACGTAATAAAAAAGTAAAACCTAAAACATAAGATTGTTGCATTAGGCAATCATTTAGAACTAAATAATTAATACTAAACGTTAAAACTAATAAGACTGGATATAATTAATAAAGCAATTATTTGCTTGATTTAATTTCCAATTGGATATTGTTGTAATATTTGTTTTAAACAGACGAAAAAAAGTTCATAACAACAAGTAATGTTATTTATTGTTTTATTTATTTATTGTATCCACTGTAGAAATGAGCACGTGTGAGAGTCAGCACACAGAGCTCGGTGATGCTGGGGTAAGACTTATAAGGCACAGTAAAACAGCAGAGATGGCAGCCTTCCCAAACTCATAGAATAGGGAAAGCAGTGAATGTGATCTTGTGCAGGATCACCATGCACAGAATGAAATTGATGCTTATCTCTCTCTTCCATAAAACATTGTATATTAAACATTTATTTTTGCTGTGGATAAAAATCAATTTATTCTAAAATATATTTTGTACGAAACGAAATCTTTTTTCTTTAATTGCTGTTTTTACCTAAAATGGTGCAAATAAGTATATGAAAAATCGACAATGACTGCATTTGGTGGCTCACACATCAGTTTTCACCGTCATGACGTATATCATGTAAAAGCAGTGAAAGAAGAACCCTCTGCCTAGGTGAACCCAGATTAAGGTGTAATATTCTTATTTTTCCACGCAGGGGAGTGGGTCTGAAACTTCACAAAGTCAGCGAGTGAAGCCAGCCTCCAATAATCAAAGGGATTAAATGTGGCTTTGTCACAAGTGTGCTGCTTGTCATTGAGGAATACGTCCAGGAGGGGGCGGTATTGGTCAATTTATATGTCTAAAACAATTTAATTGTAAATTCAAGGCAAAAAAAATTAAGTAGCCATAAATGTGGTTACATTGGACGAATGCTGGATAATGGTGATGACAAAGTTGAAAATGACAAAGATATAAATCAATCAATCAAAAATAAAGCATTTTTAAGTGTAAGTATTTATGTTAGGATATCACATTTTATAAGATGTTTTAGGTGAAAAAAGGGACGGGGGGCTCAGCAGACACTTTATTACGTATACGTGTTCAGCGGATTCAGATATCTAAGCAGTCTATTACCTAGTGGCAACTTGAAACTGAGAATCAGAATGTGAGTGGCTATGAACATACTTGTTGGGTTGTGGGTGTAAAATGGACAGGTATTTCTTGGTATTTCAGAATCTGCTGATCTTGTTAGATTTTTCCACAAAACCATCTTTAGGGCAACTGCAGCTGTGTGATGCTATCATGTCAATATGAACCAAACTCTCTGTAGAAGGCTTCCTGCACCTTGTTGAATCTGTGCCACGAAGATTTAATGCAATTATAAAAGTGGTCGAGCCTGTGTAACAAATAGCGGGCTGTGAGTGTGCAAAACGTTGACACTCAGTGGCTCAGATAAAAAGTAAACATGTTTTATCTGACTCAGACTCAGAATGGTTCACATACAGCAAAGGAAAGCAAAGTATTGTACTTCAGGCTTATCTTTAGCTTAATTAAGCTTAAGCAAACATAGTGCCAGTTAGCATAATTATGTACTTTAAAAAAGTATTGCATTATAATGTGACAGCACTGTTGGCACTGGCCTAACCCTGTCTGGTAGGCACCAGGAAGAAAAACTGTCAGCATTATACATACTCCATATTGTTGTAAGTCCACTGAAACTTGAAGAGATGTAAATAATGACATAATTCCTTTGTGGCACACTTTCAAATCAGCTATAATCTTCAGAAGATTAGCTAGCAAGCCCACTGCATGAATAGCGATAGTAGCAAACACACATTTATTCTTATCTAGTTCAGTTAACATCATGTTACACACAAATGTTTATCAGCAACCCTAGCAGGCATTTTCTTTTTCAGAAAATAAAGTAAAATTCAGAAAGACACACATTTTAAAGTTTAACAATAGCTTTTATTGAATCAAGACAATTTTTACAAAACATTTTTATTCAGCAAATATTTCTTAGCAAACTACAACTTTGCATGAAGTTTGATTTTGAATTCATTATTTTTTCTTAAAAAAAAACACCTTTACCTCTGGATTAGTTTATAAAACGTGACATTTAAACACCTTAAACCACACTCCTTTAAAAGTGCAGGTGATTCTATTAAACATACAAAGGTCCCAGCTTCCTTCACAATTTCTGCCCCACATTTTTTACAAGAAAATTCACACACACATACACTGCGTTTCAAAAAGCACTGGCACTATTTGAAATTGTGGCAAATGTAACATTTCAGTGTTCTACTACAGGTTTGCCATTTAACACAAAACAGGTTAAACATGTAATCGTTGATTTGTGATAAAAGTATGCAATAAAGAAACAGTCCTTGCATCACAAATGACCACAAATCTATTACTCATTGCCAGCCAAGACTGCTATTCAATAGAATAGGCTCAGATTTACTGAGATGATTTATACTCTCATATTCTCAAAAGCAGCTCCCAGCCGACAGGACATAGTTGTTCTGTGCTTTAAGGTCCAACATTTTTAAAGTATTATATCTTTGATACCTTTGCTCAGTTACTGTCTCCACCATTATTTTTTACAGAGAATAGTGTAGCAAGCAACATCATGAAAGGTGATGCTTTATGTACAAATCTGATCAAAGCAGACTCTGATAAGACTTAGTGAAATGTAGTTTAGTAACAAAAATTGTGGAAATTAAAAGGACAAACGAGGTTAGAATATAATTAATACTGAAACTTTAAAATAATCTATAATTTTTTTTAAAAAGTACAAACATAAAGCAACCCAAGGATAAAATCTGTCAAGACCAATACGTCAAAATATTAAAATAAATTGAGTAAATATATCAACAGAAGACAGAAATAAATAGCCAGTGTACACACTCAGGAGCTGTTTTCTGATATACACTCCCTTTTATGGGTTCTAGTCTTCCCATACATAAAAAAACAGAACAAAAAAACCCCAAAACAATAAAAATTTAAAAGCATAAATATAAAAACATCTTTATCTTTCAGGTCAAAAAAGCACATAAATAAATACAAAATTACTAAAATTGTTCTTGTCATTAGTATAAAAACTGATAATAGAAAAAAAGAACATGTTCAGTCTTGAAACAAGTTTTTTCTGTGTCTTTCATGGTGAACATTGGATATTTTTATGTAGTCCACACAAGAGTTCAGTCCATTTTACAAGTTTTTACTTAAACTGGTCTGGGATTAGATTCATCTGCGAGTGGATACTTGTGGGAGGGCTGGAGATGCCCTCTGACCAATCAGACATGTTGGAATGTGGGGAAGAGCTGGACCATTGGTCAGGGGACCCAGGGGAGGGGGTTAAAAATGGGTGGTCAGGCACCTGTAGCTGGTGGCTAGGTGTGTTGTCCATTGGGCCTGAATAGCTGTGCTGAGATGGAGGGGTGAGAAACTGGGTGCCAAGAATCTGGGTCTCCTGCGGCATCACCGTGTGGATGGGCATGGTGCGGCCAGAGCAGTTGTTTTGCTGCATGTCAGATCCATTCAGCTCAACAGTTGGGAAACTCTGGTTGAGGGACTGAGCGGCTGTGGTGTTGTTAGAGTTCTGGTGCTGGAGCTGCCGCGAGTGAGCCTGTTGCATCATGTGAGCGGACGAGCCCAGATGGCTGGTTTGCAGATTCTGGTAGCCCATTATCTGAGACAGGGTGGCAGTACTGACACCATGCAGAGGACCCATCATGTTATGGGTTATCTGTGGTGGTTGGGTGAAGCTTCCTTGCTGGCCTATGCTTGAGTGCATCCTGGAGACCCAATCACACTGCCCCCCTCTGCTACCACCTATAGATGCTGCGCCCTGACTGTTGGGGCTGGACACAGGCAAATGGGAGAGACGGGGTGGGTTAGGATCAAAAGCCATGCAACTCAGATCCTTACCCATGTTCATCTGGCCAGGATGGGAATCTCCATTCCCCTGCAGGTGATTTAAAGACATTGGGGGCGATTGCTGAAAGGGGGAAGCCATGGGAGGCGAGGCAACATCGGAAAGGTAGCCGTGGGGTGACTCGAGGGAATCAACTGGTGAGAGGACACCTGATGTGTCTAGCAAGTTACTCTTCCCATCCACTGACTTTTTCTTCTTCAGCCTATTATCTTTGCCGTTGTCCTTTCCTCCTTTTCCACCCGAGCTAGGCTTACGAATCTTCTTGCCCGAAACGTTTGGCTTGAGGTTGCTGAGATAGTCATTGGGGGAGCAGAGAGGTGGGGAGAGGGTGGAGGTGCTTAGGGGTGCACTATGAAGCCCAGGACTCCGGACCACATTGTATTCATCCAGAAGACGCACAATGTCATGGTGCATGCGTTCCTGGGCAATATCTCTGGGCAGCTGGTCAAGATGATCAGTGATCTCGCGATTGGCAAAATGCTCCAGAAGAACCTTCGCTGTCTCATAGCTCCCTTCACGGGCTGCCAAGAAGAGCGGCGTTTCTTCCTATAAAGAAACCAAATATTAAGATTATCATTAGTTAAGGCAGGCCACAATGTCAGTGTAAATGGGGATTTCTGCATCAGCAGGAATTCTACACCACTGTAACTACAAACCTCTCTGAAGCCCCACGGCATAATCTGATATGCACCTCACTAGAAATGTAACTACACATCGCAGTGATGCAGCCCATAACTTTGGTGATTGGCCAACCGGTTCAGTTGATTCCAACTATGCATTTACGGCTGCTTTTTTGCCTCTGTTTTTTAATTTATCAGTGTGAGAATAACAATTACTGAATCAGTATAAGGAATAATAATGATATATTAATGTATCACAGATGCTCAGATTTTTAGCAATGTAACTTTTATATATCCTGCATTTAATTGGGTAAAACCATTGACATTTAAAAATGTTTTTCATGAGAGATCTGGCCAAGAGGACAGCAGAAATTACAATGAATATAACATTAAATTTATAACAAAACAGGCATTTCTTTTTTTTTTTTTTGGCACACCACCACCAATGATTTTGGCCACTTACGTAGGTTGCAACAACAATTCACTGTAGACGTCTAGTCAGCAGCTGATAACAGTTTTTTTTGTTTTGTTGTTGATCTAACTAACAAATCTCAAACAGGACTTTTATCCAGTGTTTAAGCTGCTTAAGATTGCCTACCTTTACTGCATCTCTAAGCTGCTTTTCACCGCATCTCATCTTTTTTATGTGTATGACTTATTATACCTGTTGTTGTTATCAAGGATATACAAGTACATGTTCTAGCAGGGAGGTATGCTCTCCTGGGTGGGAATACCCACTTCTCATTAAACAACACTTCATACACTAGATAATCACTTTATCCTTACATACACAAATGTAAGGATAAAGGCTTGTGGAAAACCTCCATTAAATGCATATCATTTTACATACCTTATTATCTTGCATATCTTTGTTGGCACCATTTTTCAGCAGTACCACAGCAGCCTCCACATTGTTTACAGCTGCAGCCCAGTGCAGAGCAGATTTACCTGCAAAGAGAGTGCAAATTCAGGGTTTATTATCATGACCCTTAGCACAAAAAGCCATTTGTGAAAACTGTAGAGATTGTAGTTTGATAAAACTTTAGCTACCAGATTCATCTGTGGCATTAGCATCGGCGTGACAGTTGATAAGTTCTTCAACCATGCCCTCAACCGCTAAACGGGCCGCCAGAATCAATGGTGTTGTTCCATCGTGCATGCGGGCGTCAAGATCAGTAGCACGGTTTCGGATTAAAATCTGCAAGGACACAAGACGTTTTCTGTTAAATTAATTTAAACTGTTGGGTCAAACTGGGACAAACATTGTCCTGAAAATAAAATCCTGAGGGGATTTCCAGGGCATTTACCTGGAACACTCCCTGTGCATCTGCTGCCACGGCTGCATGAAGCGGTGTGCGACCCATGTTGTCCTGAACGTTGGCATCTGCGCTGGATTCCAAGAGCCGTTTGGCAGCATCTGAGCGGGCATAGCGGGCAGCCAGGTGGAGGGCAGTCTCGCCTGTACGGTCAGTCTGGTTATGGAGGTTGGCGCCCTGGTAAATAAAGTCAGAGATTATTTCTGCCGATGGATCCTCTTCCTCTTCACTGTTGCCATTCTCCAGTCCTCCACCGCTGCAGGAGGCGATCATCAAGGGAGTAAAACCATCTGAAAAGAAGGGGGAGTGGATCAGTGAGTATATAAGCATCTTCAGTCAGTTGTAATTCAAAATATAATTCATGTTTTATTCGTTTGTGACACCCTGACAGAGAAATTGTGAGTTTTCCAGTTACACACCTGGTCCTCTGACATTGACATCCATGCATCCATTCTCTATGTCTCCCTGAGGAGGTGTAGGAGCAATGGATTCAATCCGCAGGTCCGCTGCATCCAGATGTTGCTGTGTCCATTTCCTATGATCTGTATGATCACCCAAATCCAACATGGCCTGTTCCTCAAACTGAAAGACACACCAGTTAGTGTCAGTGTTAGTATCAGAGATGATAAAATTTAGAATGGACAGTTTTGGTGCAAAGGAAAACTCTTCTTACCCTGAAGCGCTTGCACTCCGGATCCTCGTCCTCCCATTCATTTTGGTTGTCATCCATAAGGTTCATGTCCGAGTGTTTCATTGGCCTATTGAAAAGAGGTTGCAGATTAGAGCACCTACAGCAAAGCAAATACAAGTCAAGGAAATATAGTGACCCACTGCCAGTGCCAGTAACCTTCACATTCCACTTTCAGAGTGCACTTACTTTAAGCCAACAGAATCCTCTCCCAGTGGCTCGCTGCGTTTCTTTTTGCTTGGCTCCGATGCTTTGAATCCTTCAGGAAACCAGAGCTGCCCGTGCTCTCGTCGCCGCTTACGGGACACCAGAACACCCAGACAGATGAAACCCAGAGCAGCCAAACCGAGGAAGATTATATACATGGGGTAGAGCTCTGAATCAGAGGGCGTAGGTCTCACACCTGGAATGATTGTTTAAAATAAAATTATTTTACATGACTCATTGTGTTTGTGTATGCATATATATGTATATGTATGGAAAATCTTATGGCTGAAACTGAGACACGTACTTGTGACAGCTTCAATGTAGGGAACATTGAGATTCCCACTGGTGGCCAGTGCTCCAAGGAATGCAGCTACATCTGTGGCACTCTGGAAGCATTCAGTAGACTGCTGGTAACACTGACGGTTGTCAATCTCCAGGTACACCACAGACCTATGAGCAGAGATAGATAGTCACATTAGCATTAACCTTTTTTAGCCTTTTTGTGATGTGAATACAAATCAGTGTAATTTTTTAGTGATTAAATGTTAAACATAGCTAAAATTCTCTTTGTTGTGCCCTACCCTTTGATTTGCAAAGGATCCAACTCTCTGCGTTTCCGGGAGCTGACGATGGATGACACACCCTCTTTAACTTGATCCAAAACACTGGCTGGCATCGAAGCCCAGTCGGGCCACCCATCTGCAGAGCGCTTCAGCACATTATGCTTAACAAGGTCTTGCTCATTGCCATAGTAAGGGAAGATCATGGGTTCTCCTTTGGCGTCACGGCGGAACACCACATTAGTGTGAAGGACACTGCTGAGCTCTCTGAGGAAGGCTGAAGATCGGTTCTTAAGCTCATCTGGTGAGATGTGGACCACAAGAACTAAATGTCCATCAGCCAGTTTCTCTGGCATGTTGTTGGCACAGTCCAGTCCATCCCATTCACATTCTGCGTTGTTGCAGCCCTGGTCACAGTGACCATCAGCATAGTGGTCTTTACAATACTGATCATATAGAGGGCTGAAAAACAAAATAAGACTGGGTTAATATTCTGATACCGCCCCACAAATCTTTAAAAAAAAAATACCCAAGGCATTTCTGTGACACTTACTTGCATTGTCCTTCTTGTCCTTGGCAATCAAAACCATCATAGAGACAC